>NC_092340.1:142545000-142845000 GCF_046630445.1 Rutidosis leptorrhynchoides
CCTTGACAAGTCCCATTCGGGGTACGAATACTTTAGTACTTCGAGATTATTATACAGACGAGAGGTTTTATTTTGGGGATATTCTATGCATTAAGTTAACGTCGGTTACCAGGTGTTCAATCCATATGAATGATTTTTATCTCTATGCCGTGCGAAATGCCTGCTACGAGATTATGTTTATAAGTAATAGAAATATGAAATCTTGTGGTCTATTAAAAATATGGAAATGATTGATTACGATAAACTAATGAACTCACCAATCTTTTGGTTGACACTTGAAAGCATGTTTATTCTCAGGTATGAAAGAAATCTTCCGCTGTGCATTTGCTCATTTTAAAGATATTACTTGGAGTCATTCATGATATATTTCAAAAGATGTTGCATTCGAGTCCTTGAGTTCATCGAGAATATTATTAAGTTGTTTATAGTTGGATATATTATGAAGTGGTATGCATGCCTGTCAACTTTCGATGTTATGAAAGTTTGTCTTTTAAAAACGAATGCAATGTTTGTAAAATGTATCATATAGAGGTCAAGTACCTCGCGATGTAATCAACTATTGTGAATCGTTTATAATTGATATGAACGGGTCCTTTCATTTTGCTCAAATTGTCTTTGTGTTAATAAAATTGCATAAATCATCCTTAAATGCCTAAAAATGTCTCAAATTAGTCCCTGCCTTAACTTATGTTAAACTTCATTAGTCAAAAATACATAATTGGTCCCTGAAGTTTCTTAAAAGATTGCAACAAAGATCCTCTTCATCATCTTCAAGATGAAGCTTTAGTGAAACTTTCAATCTGACTAATCTGACTGAATGAAGCTATAAAAATGATTGAATGGTACTTTCGGCTTCAATGACTTCAGGCCCGTCCTTTTGGATTGTGAAATTCTCAAATTGATGATTGTCAGCAGCTAAAATTGCTTCCAATTGAAGAGTTAAACACATATTTTAGGGAATCCCCATCTGGTAATTCATGTTATTCGCTGTTACTGTCATTTTTGTTAAAAAAATAATTTTTAATAGCGTTGATATAATTCTATGTTCATGATTTATCATCGTTGTTCATTCTACTTAATTCTAAAGATAGGTGTCTATTTTTCGTAGTCCAGCCTAACCCGCTGCCGGATTTGTAGTAACTTTACACCATATTCTCCAAATTGATTATTCGAGCGCGAAGTTCGTTGACTTCTTATATTTTTCTGGGATGATTGTCGGTAGGAACGAGCGAATGAATAAGGTTTAGAATTGTGGATAGAATATAATTGTGTCGAGATACTTTGGAAATGAGAGAGAAAATGGTGTTTCGAACAGGTTCGCCGGTAAGTGTTCAGATTCTTCGCCGAGAGGTGAATTCGGTTGGTGAAAGGGATCGCCTTCTTCGCGTATCCATTGATTAAGTCGACTACGAACCCATCAGACGAATTGGTTAATTCATTCTGGTGACACTGCTTTCGGATCTTAGGTGAAACTCCATATCGTAATAGTTGTCAGAATCCGAGGAATTCGAACTGATTGAAGGATTCATCTCGTACGATAAAATGAAGGATTTTTCGATAAGAAATAGATTATAGGATGTAGATTAGTACCCTGCAATACATAATTTACATATGCATATATAATACTAAAATCCCATAAGTTACGGAGAAATCTACGGAAGCTGTCAGGCAAAGGTAACAATAACAGATACTCTAAGATATGAATTTATCTATACACAGTCCATGAAATAGAGGCAGTAAGATGTGTCTAGACTTTAAGGATGATAAGCAAATAATTTTCGACACTAAATGATAAGCAAAACTTTTGACATGCAGACACGGTCGAAGTCCAGACTCACTAATGCATCTAAACAACTACTAGTTAGACACACTAATGCAAGACCTGGTTCGCTAAGACCACCGCTCTGATACCAACTTAAACGACCCGTCTTAATCCATCCGGACGAAGTCCATAGCGATTATAAATGATTCATAATAGTTGATTACTTCGCGAGGTACTTGACCTCTATATGATACATTTTACAAACATTGTATTCGTTTTTAAAAGACAAACTTGCTTTACATCGAAAGTTGACGGCATGCATATCATATCATAATATATCCAACTATAAAGATTTTCATCGAAAGTTTAACATAAATAATCATTTTCATCATCTTAATAGACCACAAGATTTTCATTTTCAGTTCTCATAAATATACGTCCCATGTATAGAGACAAAAATCATTCATATGGATTGAACACCTGGTAACCGACATTAACAAGATGCATATAAGAATATCCCCTATCATTCCGGGAAATCCTTCGGACATGATAAAAACGAATTCGAAGTACTAAAGCATCCGGTACTTTGGATGGGGTTCATTAGGCCCAATAGATCTATCTTTAGGATTCGCGTCAATTAGGCGTGCACTAATTCTCAAAATTAGTGATGTTCCCTAATTCTTAGGCTACCAAGTAAAAAGGGGCATATTCGGCTTCGATCATTCAACCATATAATGTAGTTTCGATTACTTGTGTCTATTTCGTAAAAAATTTATAAAAATGGTGCATGTATTCTCAGCCCAAAAATATAAAGGGTAAAAAGGTAAATGAAACTCACTGTACTGTATTTTGTAGTAAAAATACATATGACGACATTGAACAATGCAGGGTTGGCCTCGGATTCACGAACCTATATCATTTATATATATATTAACACATGTAATGGTAATCAAATAAATTTATATATTATTAGTGATTTTAAATTGTTATATGTATTAAATATGGTTTTATATAAGTAATAGTTATATGATAAAATAATATTGATAATAATAAATAAGAAGTTGTTTCCTTTTATAATAATAATAATAGTTCTTATGATAATTTTACTAAAAAAGATGTTTTTAATAAAATGATAGTTTTTCTATTAATGATTCTTTTAAATAATAATTTGTTGTAACAACAATAATAATACTAGTAGTAAAAATTTATAATAATAATATAGTTGTAATGATAATAACAATTCTAATTATGATAATCATGTTAATAATAATAATGATAATATAATTAATAATACTTATAATTATAATACAAATATTAATGATAATAACAATAATAACAATAATAATAATAATAATAATAATAATACCTTAAATGGGGTTGGTAGTCCATTACTTAATAAAGCCCAAGTTACAATCCATTAAGCCCAAAACTAAATTAATTAGCCCAAGTTGTTGTGGTTTAAATAAAAAAAAAATATGCTGCTGGCTAGAATCGAACACGAGACACCTCGGTTAACAACAATCCTCCTAACCATCTGCGCCACTTCGTTTTTCTGAAATAATCTGCGCTATATATATATATATATATATATATATATATATATATATATATATATATATATATATATATATATATATATATATATATATATATATATATATATGTATTAAACAGTTTTTCTGCTTTCATCTTCTTCATAAACCCCACATATATCTACATTATCATAGCCATTGTCATCACGATCTCATCATCATCTTTACCTCCAGTTCATCGATCATCTTCATCATCATTATGATCATCACGATCTCATCATCATCTTTATATCGTCACCTCTACATCATTAACCTGGTTCTAGCCAAAAAGGGTTTGGCTTACGGCCCAAAATGAAAACCGAAGCCTAACAGTCTAACTAGATGAATACATGGCCCATCAACTATAGATATCACGGCCCAATCTGATTTTAAAGTTTAATCCATCTAGGTGTGATTCAAGATAATACTCCGTAATATATTAATAGCTCCTGAGTGGAGTTCGTTTTATAATAAAGAGGACATAATCATGGTATAGCAGCGACATAACAAAAAGGGAGGGGTCCTCTGTAATTGTATCATTATCATCCACCATAATAATTTGATCATTAAAGGTATGTAATTTGTCAGTTATACAAATAGAATCATACCACAAGACCACATCAACTTTAGCATTTTCTTACTCTTTTCGTACTAAAATTTTGGTTATTATGTAAGCGTGGGTTCGATAACAAGTTTGAGACAGCCCAAATCAATTACTTTATGCGTGAGTTTTAAAATGCAAGTGTATGTCTTCATCATGATCGATCATATGTTGGATCGTGTCCCACATCCACCAACTCTTATCTTGGATCCTTTTATAATGAGTTTTATTAAATCTTCAATTCATTCAACTTGACAAGCTTAACTGTGACCCATCAACCTCACTCATTCATATCATCTTTTTATTTTGTATGAAACTAAGTGTGGAACTGCAGTAGTAACTGCAGCGAAGGCTGCAAATTCACGCAGGCAGGCATACACGGTCTTCACAATTGCATTTGGCATTTTTAAATGAAATAGGTTGTTGGGTGATGGAAAACGAAACAGAATAAGGGTTTGAAGTGATTGTTTAGTCGTGGAACAGAAAGAGAAAGGAAGGAAAAAAAATATATAATAATAAAGGTGGCGAAGGGGTTGCTTAATGGTGTTAACCGGTGATGATGTGGTGTTTGGTTTTCGAAGAAAAAGAATACAACCGGTGTTGGTGATGATTGATTTAAATGTGGTGGTAGTAACGAGGGAAAACACCAAGGAGATGGTTCGTTTGATGACAAAGAAAAGAAGAAGAAAGAAGGTGAAGAGAAGTGTTTGTGATGTTGAGTGAAAATCTATAACTCTCTTCCTCTATGGCTTTGTATATGTAAGTTTATATGTATAAATTGTATAATTGAGATAGTACCTATGATATGATCGATTCTTGTTTGGTATAGAAAATTTGATTTTTACTTTTCACTTACTCAGACAGGAACGAAAATGTACAGCTCGATCGTGAAAGCTAACAAAATTTGTGTTTACTTGATTGAACTTTTGCAAAGAAGATTTGATGGATAACAAATTACAGACAGGAAGTACCAATTAAGAACAGAAGAAGAAGAAAATAATTTACAACGATGGTGATGGCTAACAGAATATGTATTGGACTGTATTTAATATGTATATACGGCTTCTATATAGTTATATATATCTGTATATATCTTTGAATATATATATATATATATATATATATATATATATATATATATATATATATATATATATATACACTATATTTTATATATGTTTACATGTGTATCTAATTATAATTTATATAAATAAATGTATACATTAATTATTAATAACATTAATACTAATAATAAGTATTATTTGTGTGTGGGTGTCGTTTTATGGGACTGTGTGGGTGTCTTCTTTCACTTTTTTTTCCTTGACCCATGCATGGATGGTGTTTGTTTGGACATGTTGGTTTTTATGTGTTTGTTTGGATGTTCGTGTTTGTATATATGTATTTAAGTTTGTACGCAGGTTTATGTATGTTTGTTTGTATGTACGCTTGTTTTGTATTTCTGCTTGCCTATGATTGTATTTTTGTATATATGTATGTTTGTATGTTTGTATTTCTATATGTATGTATAGTTATATGTATGGTTGTATGTACTTTCGTATGTCTGTTTGTTTTCTATCTATGTATGCGTATGTAGGTTTTCCCGTATGTATGCGTGTAGGTGGATATCTATGAATGTACGTTTGTATGTTTATGTAGGTTTTGGTAGATACGGTTTTTTGTATGTTTGTAGGTTTTTTTTTTTCTTATAGACTGGCTTGCTATGATGTGATTTTATCTGTATGTGGACATATATGTTTATTGCCCATTTAGTGCAGCTTTACTTTGTATGTCCCGTGCTCCGCAGAACACTCTTAGGTACGTTTTTTTTTTTTTTTTTTTTTTTTAATACGGCTCTGTTCCGGGAGCCATCAGCAAGCGTCTACTTATTGGCGAATTGACTGTCGGTTAGAGCCTAAATCGAATCCCAGGCAACATTTTAAAACCCATGGAAATTTGCTCAACCATTTTCATGGCGATGGCTTTTACTTTTTACGATTTTTTTTTTGGCCGAAGGTCCGTTGCAAGCAATCTCTTTATCCGTCGAACATAGAGAGGGAGGACTTTCTCTACTCTTGTGAGTGCTTCACTCGGGGTGGTGAAATGATTTCTCTTTGTCCTAGGGTAGAGGAAGGATTGTCTACGTCTCACCTCCCCCATACCCTACAAGTGTGGGATTGGGTATTGTTGTTGTTGTATTATTTTCCGTCTCAAAATATTGTTCAAAATTTGCAAAACTCAATAACCGTATAGCTTAAACTCATTCATTTATTTGTATTTATTATTTATATAATAACTTTCGATCAAACTTACTTTTTATACAAATGCAAAACTGATAATTTATCGATTGATCATAAATATTATAAATTAGACAAAATTGCTAAAAGTGTCCATGTGTTTATAGTTTTTTGTGTGACGACCCGGAAATTTCCAACCAAATCTAACTTAATCTTTATATGATTTAATGTTCCGACACGATAAGCAAAGTCCGTAATGTTGATATCTCAAAAACTTTTAACTGTGTTCACGTATTCATTTACCCTTTGACCGTGTCGACGATTCACGGACATTTATGTGTATATGAATATTATTTGTAAATATATTATAAGAATAAATTTATTGGTTTAAAAATATAATTAATATTAAAAAAATTATATATATATATATATATATATATATATATATATATATATATATATATATATATATATATATATATATATATATTGGTTTCGAATTCATTTAGTAAACGATTGCAACACTTGATAGTTATTTAAACAAGTAAAGATATAGTTATTATACTAAAATTTTCTCGGTATAATTAGTATTAATCTTAATATCAGTATTATTAGTATTACTATATATAATGTATATAGATATGAAAGTTTATGCATTTAATTTGTTATAATATTATTGTTACTAAAGGTTATTGTTATCATCATTAATATCATTATTATTATTATTATACTTAGTAATAAAATTATGATTTAGTCATTATCATAATTATTATCATTATTTTCAAAATTATTATTGTCAATATTATTAAACATCATTATAGTTATCATTATTATTATAAATAGAATCAAATATTTTTATTATCATAAATAATATTATTATTATCATTTTATAATTCTTATTATCTGTATTATTATTTATTATTATTATTATTATTATTAATAATGATAGTATTATTATTATTATAGTAAGATTTATTAAATAATAAGATTAATTATATACACAAATAATATATATACAGATATATGATTACAAATACATATACATATATAAGATTCCATTATATATATATATATATATATATATATATATATATATATATATATATATATATATATATATATATATATATATATATATATATTTATATATACGTTTAATACATATATAATTATAGAAAATATGTATACTGCTTTTAATCTTAATCAACTGCTTTATAAATTGTTTTATAATCAAAAAACCAGTACGAATCTGTATCTATTAGTCATACTACCAAACAAATTCAGTTTTAAACGATTGTTTTTATCTAAAAATTCCTTCTGACAGAATTTAAAGTTGTCGAGCAAATCAATTATCAACAGGCATTAATTTAACCACATTAGCTGTAAATATGTCTGTGATCACCTATATGATACTCTACGAATGCAATTCGATTTAAATCAGCAAAAATCAAAATGTAATTTGAAGAACACACCACAACATCTCTGTTTTTCATTATTTTTGTCAATTCAATGAATTCGAGTCATATATTAAAATCTAATAATGCAGTTCTCTTAGAAAGCTTTCCCATAAACTTTCTGTAAAGTTTTGAAGTCCAACTCATCCTATCGATTTCTAATTTTACAGTCAAACTTATTTTTAAAAAAAATCAAACTTCTTGTTCTTGATAAAATTCGAGTACGTTTTGATCTTTTAAGTTGAATTGATGATTCAGATAAATTCTAGGGAGGATTTGAAACATATTTCGTGTTGTGATCGTGACATGTAACAGCCTCTAGATTCGAAATTGATTTTTAGTCAATGTCGTGTTCATCAGATGGCTGTACAGCCCATTTTTTTTATAAATCCAACTCAGTCACAATCTGATTGTTTACGTTTTATTTTCATATTCAAATTAAAACTTTAATCTAGCTTTTATCTAATGTTGAGAGTCCCTGGTCGACTTGTTATTGAAGAAGAAGATGTAGGAAAACAGAAATAATATAAATTAATTAAATCGTAATATAAATAAGAAAAGCAGTAGCAGTGGGATGGTCGTGAGTGTTATTTGGTGTTCGAGAGGTCACGGGTTCGAGTCTCGTATGGGGCAATTTTTTTTGGAAAAGGCTTTAAAAAGGGTATACATTCTTAATTTCATTATTATTATTATTATTATTATTATTATTATTATTATTATTATTATTATTATTATTATTATTATTATTATTATTATTATTATTATTATTATTATTATTATTATTATTATTATTATTATTATTAATTATTATTAGTAATTATTATAGTTATTATTTACGTTATTAGTATTATAAATATAATTATTATTGTTATCATTATAATCATTATAATTGTTAGAATTTTATTATAATTAGTATTATAATAATTGGTGTTATAAGTATCATAAATGTTGTTATTATTATAATTATAAGTATTGTATCTATTATTATTATTATTATTATTATTATTATTATTATTATTATTATTATTATTATTATTATTATCATTATTATAAGTATGATATTATTATTAAATTTAAAACTATAATATTATTATCATAGATAGGTTTATTATTATTATCAGTATGAAAATAATACAAATTATTATTTTCATAAATATTAGTATCGGTATCACTTTATAAATATTATTATTATTATTATTATTATTATTATTATTATTATTATTATTATTATTATTATTATTATTATTATTATTATTATTATTATTATTATTATTATTATTATAATTATTAACATAAGTATTATTAATATGATATTCATCTTGTCACCACCAAAACTAAATTATTATTAGTACATCATTTTTATTACTATTATTATTATTATTATTATTATTATTATTATTATTACTATTAATATTACTATAATTATTATTATTATATGTATTGTGATATTTAATACTATCATTACCATCAAATACAACTTTTATTATTATTATTAATATTATTTTACCAAATAAGTATGTTGTATATAAAAATATACCTAGAAGTAATATTACATATATGTAGGTATTAAACATATTAACAGTTTTTATATAAATATTTATATATAACAAATTAAGTAGTTTTAATATAATACCAATCAAACATATATGTTAATATGACTATATAAATACTAATCAAATTAAATAAACACACAAACTAAATATATATAAAATATAATGAAAAGATATATGATATGAACTTGTTCAATTACGATTAAATGTTTTAATAGATATACAATTGATATAGGTTCGTGAATCCGAGGCCAACCCCACACTTGTTCAATGTCGTCATATGTATTTTTACTACAAAATACAGTATGGTGAGTTTCATTACTCCCTTTATATATATATATATATATATATTGGACTGAGAATACATGCGTTGCCTTTATAAATATTTTACAAAATAGACACAAGTACTTAAAATTACATTCTATTGTTGGATTATTAAACCGAATATCGCCCTTCAAGTCTGGTAACCGAAGAATTTAGGGAAATGGCCCCTGATTGACGCGAATCCTAAAGATAGATCTATGGACCTTGACAAGTCCCATTCGGGGTACGAATGCTTTAGTACTTCGAGATTATTATACAGACGAGAGGTTTTATTTTGGGGATATTCTATGCATTAAGTTAACGTCGGTTACCAGGTGTTCAATCCATATGAATGATTTTTATCTCTATGCCGTGCGAAATGCCTGATACGAGATTATGTTTATAAGTAATAGAAATATGAAATCTTGTGGTCTATTAAAAATATGGAAATGATTGATTACGATAAACTAATGAACTCACCAATCTTTTGGTTGACACTTGAAAGCATGTTTATTCTCAGGTATGAAAGAAATCTTCCGCTGTGCATTTGCTCATTTTAAAGATATTACTTGGAGTCATTCATGATATATTTCAAAAGATGTTGCATTCGAGTCATTGAGTTCATCGAGAATATTATTAAGTTGTTTATAGTTGGATATATTATGAAGTGGTATGCATGCCTGTCAACTTTCGATGTTATGAAAGTTTGTCTTTTAAAAACGAATGCAATGTTTGTAAAATGTATCATATAGAGGTCAAGTACCTCGCGATGTAATCAACTATTGTGAATCGTTTATAATCGATATGAACGGGTCCTTTCATTTTGCTCAAATTGTCTTTGTGTTAATAAAATTGCATAAATCATCCTTAAATGCCTAAAAATGTCTCAAATTAGTCCCTGCCTTAACTTATGTTAAACTTCATTAGTTAAAAATACATAATTGGTCCCTGAAGTTTCTTAAAAGATTGCAACAACGATCCTCTTCATCATCTTCAAGATGAAGCTTTAGTGAAACTTTCAATCTGACTAATCTGACTGAATGAAGCTATAAAAATGATTGAATGGTACTTTCGGCTTCAATGACTTCAGGCCCGTCCTTTTGGATTGTGAAATTCTCAAATTGATGATTGTCAGCAGCTAAAATTGCTTCCAATTGAAGAGTTAAACACATATTTTAGGGAATCCCCATCTGGTAATTCATGTTATTCGCTGTTACTGTCATTTTTGTTAAAAAAATAATTTTTAATAGCGTTGATATAATTCTATGTTCATGATTTATCATCGTTGTTCATTCTACTTAATTCTAAAGATAGGTGTCTATTTTTCGTAGTCCAGCCTAACCCGCTGCCGGATTTGTAGTAACTTTACACCACCATTCTTCATATTTATTTATCACCCTTTGGTATCTGTTAATTGATTTAACTTTGAAATGTACCGTTCTTATTAATTAAAAACGTTCCATATTAATTGATTTCGTTGCGAGGTTTTGACCTCTATATGAGACGTTTTTCAAAGACTGCATTCATTTTAAAACAAACCATAACCTTTATTTCATCAATAATGGTTTAAAAAGCTTTACGTAGATTATCAAATAATGATAATCTAAAATATCCCGTTTACACACGACCATTACATAATGGTTTACAATACAAATATGTTACAACAAAATAAGTTTCTTGAATGCAGTTTTTACACAATATCATACAAGCATGGACTCCAAATCTCGTCTTTATTTAAGTATGCGACAGCGGAAGCTCTTAATAATCACCTGAGAATAAACATGCTTAAAACGTCAACAAAAATGTTGGTGAGTTATAGGTTTAACCTATATATATCAAATCATAATAATAGACCACAAGATTTCATATTTCAATACACATCCCATACATAGAGATAAAAATCATTCATATGGTGAACACCTGGTAACCGACATTAACAAGATGCATATATAAGAATATCCCCATCATTCCGGGACACCCTTCGGATATGATATAAATTTCGAAGTACTAAAGCATCCGGTACTTTGGATGGGGTTTGTTAGGCCCAATAGATCTATCTTTAGGATTCGCGTCAATTAGGGTGTCTGTTCCCTAATTCTTAGATTACCAGACTTAATAAAAAGGGGCATATTCGATTTCGATAATTCAACCATAGAATGTAGTTTCACGTACTTGTGTCTATTTTTGTAAATCATTTATAAAACCTGCATGTATTCTCATCCCAAAAATATTAGATTTTAAAAGTGGGACTATAACTCACCTTCACAGATTTTTACTTCGTCGGGAAGTAAGACTTGGCCACTGGTTGATTCAAGAACCTATAACAATATATACATATATATCAAAGTATGTTCAAAATATATTTACAATACTTTTAATATATTTTGATGTTTTAAGTTTATTAAGTCAGCTGTCCTCGTTAGTAACCTACAACTAGTTGTCCACAGTTAGATGTACAGAAATAAATCGATAAATATTATCTTGAATCAATCTACTACCCAGTGTATACGTATCTCAGTATTGATCACAACTCAAACTATATATATTTTGGAATCAACCTCAACCCTGTATAGCTAACTCCAACATTCACATATAGAGTGTCTATGGTTGTTCCGAAATATATATAGATGTGTCGACATGATAGGTTAAAACATTGTATACGTGTCTATGGTATCTCAAGATTACATAATATACAATACAAGTTGATTAAGTTATGGTTGGAATAGATTTGTTACCAATTTTCACGTAGCTAAAATGAGAAAAATTATCCAATCTTGTTTTACCCATAACTTCTTCATTTTAAATCCGTATTGAGTGAATCAAATTGCTATGGTTTCATATTGAACTCTATTTTATGAATCTAAACAGAAAAAGTATAGGTTTATAGTCAGAAAAATAAGTTACAAGTCATTTTTGTAAAGGTAGTCATTTCAGTCGAAAGAACGACGTCTAGATGACCATTTTAGAAAACATACTTCCACTTTGAGTTTAACCATAATTTTTGGATATAGTTTCATGTTCATAATAAAAATCATTTTCCCAGAATAAAAATTTTTAAATCAAAGTTTATCATAGTTTTTAATTAACTAACCCAAAATAGCCCGCGGTGTTACTACGACGGCGTAAATCCGATTTTACGGTGTTTTTCGTGTTTCCAGGTTTTAAATCATTAAGTTAGCATATCATATAGATATAGAACATGTGTTTAGTTGATTTTAAAAGTCAAGTTAGAAGGATTAACTTTTATTTGCGAACAAGTTTAGAATTAACTAAACTATGTTCTAGTGATTACAAGTTTAAACCTTCGAATAAGATATCTTTATATGTATGAATCGAATGATGTTATGAACATCATTACTACCTCAAGTTCCTTGGATAAACCTACTGGAAATGAGAAAAATAGATCTAGCTTCAAAGGATCCTTGGATTGCTTGAAAGTTCTTGAAGCAGAATCATGACACGAAAACAATTTCAAGTAAGATTTCCACTCGAAATAAGATTGTAATAGTTATAGAAATTGAATTAAAGTTTGAATATGATTATTACCTTGTATTAGAAAGATAACATACTGTAAGTAACAAAGGTTTCTTGATCTTGGATGATTACTTGGAATGGATTTAGAAAACTTGGAAGTAAACTTGCAATCTTGGAAGTATTCTTGATTTTATGAAACTAGAACTTTTGGAATTTATGAAGAACACTTAGAACTTGAAGATAGAACTTGAGAGAGATCAATTAGATAAAGAAAATTGAAGAATGAAAGTGTTTGTAGGTGTTTTTGGTCGTTGGTGTATGGATTAGATATAAAGGATATGTAATTTTGTTTTCATGTAAATAAGTCATGAATGATTACTCATATTTTGTAATTTTATGAGATATTTCATGCTAGTTGCCAAATGATGGTTCCCACATGTGTTAGGTGACTCACATGGGCTGCTAAGAGCTGATCATTGGAGTGTATATACCAATAGTACATACATCTAAAAGCTGTGTATTGTACGAGTACGAATGCGGGTGCATACGAGTAGAATTGTTGATGAAACTGAACGAGGATGTATTTGTAAGCATTTTTGTTAAGTAGAAGTATTTTTATAAGTGTCTTGAATTCCTACAAAAGTGTATGAATACATATTAAAACACTACATGTATATACATTTTAACTGAGTCGTTAAGTCATCGTTAGTCGTTACATGTAAATGTTGTTTTGAAACCTTTAGGTTAACGATCTTGTTGAATGTTGTTAACCCATTGTTTATTATAACAAATGAGATGTTAAATTGTTATATTATCATGATATTATGATATATAATATATATTAGTTTGATATTGATGTTATGCGAGGTGTATATAAAATAGTTTATATTTTACTAGGAAAATACTATTAAATACAATACAATTTTACACAAGATATTTATTTATTTATAGAATGGATATACTTAAACCTTGCTACAACACTTATAGGCAGTGTACCTAATCGTACAGTAGTGTAGTTTTTAGTAAGTCCGGTTCGTTCCACAGGGAAATCTTTAAACAAAGCTCAACGCTATATTAGTTTACTTTTATAAAAATACAAATATATATATATAAGTAATATTATTATTATAAAGGGGGGTTTTTACCGTTTAATGACCGGTTTGTCGATTTTAAGATTTTAGTCGCAGTTAAAACCTAATGTAAAATATAAAATAAATACAAGACTTTAAATTAAAGCGTAAAGTAAATAACGATAATGAAATTGCGAATAATAAAAGTGCGATAAAATAAACTTGCGATAATTAAAAAGTACGATAATTAAAAGTGCGATTAAATAACAATAAATAAAAGTGCGATAATTAGAAGTGCAATTAAATATAAAATAGAGGAAATTAAATATGAAATAAAAGAATTATGCTTATTTAAACTTCCGTAATCATGATGTTTGACGTGTTGATTTTAGTTTTATGCCCATGGGTTAATTGTCCTTTGTCCTGGATTATTTAATCTGTCCGTCTGGTTTTTGTCCATAACAGTCCATCAGTCATAAATATAAAGTGCGAGTGTCCTCATCAAATTATTCATATACCCGAAGTTAAATATTCCAACTAATTGGGGATTCGAATTGTAACAAGGTTTTAATACTTTGTTTAATGAATACACCAGGTTATCGACTGCGTGTAAACCAAGGTTTTACTACTTTGTTAACAATTACACCAATTACCCTTGAATGTAATTTCACCCCTGTTTTAATTATTCTAGTGGCTATTAATCCATTCCCGTGTCCGGTTAAATGAACGATTATTCGTACATATAAATACCCCGCCCATCGTGTCCGATCGAGTGTATATGGTAATTTATAGGGACGCCCAATTGTAAATCTTTATATTAACATTAACAAACTTTCATTTAGTTAAACAAATATAAAGCCCATTAATAGCCCATAGTCTAATTTCCACAAGTGTCGTTCTTTTGTCCAAACCCCAATTATGGTACAAAGCCCAATTACCCAATTTTAGTAATTAGCCCAACATCATGATTACTTCGTTTTAAATAAGCATAATAATAACTTAGCTACGAGACATTAATATAAAAAGGTTGAACATAACTTACAATGATTAAAAATAGCGTAGCGTTACACGGACAGAATTTCGACTTACACCCTTACAATATTCGCTAACATACCCTTTTATTAGAATTATAATTTAAAATTAAAATTAAAATATAAATTATATATATATATATATCGTATAGATAGAGAAGAGAGAAAATAGAATATGAAATTTTGATCAGAATTCGGTTTGCTTTATAGCCAGAGTTGAAATTTGGGGCTCCGCGACTCGCGGCAAAATCCCCTTCAAACTCCGCGAGTCGCGGAGGTTAATTTTACAGCTCAGTCCTTGGAGTTTTCTCTGCCGACGGTTTTTAATATATATATATAATATATATATAATTAATATAATTAATTATATATTATATTATATTTATATACATAGTTAACTTGTAATTTTTAGTCCGTTGCGTCGAGCGTTAAGAGTTGACTCTGGTCCCGGTTCCGGATTTTCGAACGTCCTCGCGTACAATTTAATATCTTGTACTTTGCGTTTTGAATCTTGTACTCTTGTGATTTCGAGACGTTTCTTATCAATAATTGGAACCTTTTTGATTGTCTTTTGTACTTTTGAGCTTTTTGGTCGTTTGCGTCTTCAATTCATCGAATCTGTCTTTTGTCTTCACCTTTTATTATTTAAACGAATATCACTTGTAAATAGAACAATTGCAACTAAAAGCTTGTCTTTCTTGAGGAATAATGCTATGAAATATATGTTCATTTTTAGCATTATCAAATATTCCCACACTTGAGCGTTGCTTGTCCTCAAGCAATATTGTCTTGAAATACTAGAATCACTTCTTTATTCTTCACACTTTGTACATCAGTGATTTCTATACGGCGGTATAAACAATGGTAGTAACGATATGGTTTACAGTCCCACATGACTATAAAAATTTAGATCCATTAAGGAAATTGGATCTTTATGAAAACATTTGATCTTTTGAAAATTAAATCTAGTTTTTTACCCTAGATAAGTTTTCCGGAATAACCCTTTACCGGTGTTTGCAAAATATTTTTGTGGGTTTGGTGGGTTTTAGATTTGAAAATTTTAGCTCAAAACTTGCTGTTTTGTGTCACCCACTTGCTAACCTTGTATTAGGAAAGCAACACGTCCAGTTTACTTGTTCCGTATATTACCTTTCGGCAAACTACCGTCCGGTTATAAAGGAAAGCGTTGAACAAGCAACTGTTAAGGCAATGTCCCGTGACATGCTTTTGATTATGGTCTATAACGTGTCGGACGCAATTACTATCCTTGGTAGGAGCAATAGTAAAGCTCACCCTTATAATTTTTCGGTCTGGCACAAGGCCCTGTCTTCGACCATGCTATGCAACCACCGTTCTTACGGTTGACACCCGATTTAGTTCAGGTGACCTAATGAATTCCAGGTGAATTCCTAGGATTTTACGTTCAATGGTAATGAACGCATTGAAAATAGGGTTTTCAGAAAACAAATCGGTTTGTAATTTTTTTTGATCAAAATATTTTCTCGTTTAAGCTCGAGTTTAGATATCATCGAATTCCATGAGTTTGTAATTCTCAATCTTTAAGGTCAATCTCTAGGATTGAGTAATATCAGTCTTAAAAGCTGATTTTTAATCTTTAAGGAGATTATCCTTTCTGGGGATCTGATTCATTAGTCTTATCCAGCTAATTTGCATGGTGCCCCCTCATTGTACGAGATAAATCCTTCTCATGGTTAGGATAAATCTGACCACATGGCGACCCTGTTTAATGCTGAGGTCCGTGGATTTCCTGCTGATTTTAGTGATGACTTTTCTAGATTTTTCGTCAACCTAAAGCTGGTCTGGACGACAACTTCATGACCTAAATCAAGAAGCACGTGTCTTTTTCGGAAGACTTTACTTCCTTTTAATGATGGAATTGATTCATCATGTAGATCCATCTCTTCTTTTCTTTCATCGGGTAAAACAGTTTAGTTTAGTCCAAAGCAAAAGTATTTTCAGTTATTTGTTACAGATATATGTGACATATGTTTAAAATAATTTGGTAAATTTTCCCACACTTGGCTTTTTTATTTTTCTTTTTATCGTCCTCTATTCCATTTTAAATGAATTTTAACATTTTAGTTTGTTTCTCAATTTATGTCCTTTCCGAGGTAACAATAATTTCGGTGTTTAAAACCTAGTTTTATCGTTCATAAATATGTATAAACATGATTTGAATTCATTTAATTGAAAAATTTTACTAGAATTGGGTAGTCAGTATATAAGACTAGGGCTGTTCTTTTTTATCAGAGAGCACTAGATTCTAATACAACTACTGCTTTACTAGTATTTTTAATGGTAACCAAGTGTATAAAGTAAAAAATTTTTAAAATCCGAAAGAATTTAACCCCTTCCCACACTTAAGATCTTGCAATGCCCTCATTTGCAAGAAATCAGTAACAATTTAAATTATTGAGGGTGATTTGTGTGAAAATGATTAAATTTTTACCAAAGTTTCCAAATATATTGGCGTTTGTTTGCTGAATGATAAATGGTGCACATCATTTGTTCATTCCGTCTTGTTGTTATTTCACATATATTTTGCATCTTGTCGTCAAAATTAGTTGCTTTTGCTGAACTTAATGCCAGTCTTTGAAAATGCGTTGTTTTACCCTGTTGTGTACATAAGATAAACTGCAAACATATATACATATTTTTGAAGTTTGGTATATTACCCCACGTTCAAAAATTATTAAAATCTAAGAATAAAAGTTAGATAATTATAAAAATGATTACAATATTAACAAAAATATTAAATGTATCAATAATTACAAATTACAAAAAAAAAATAATAATAATAAGTAAACTAAGGATGATATTGGTACCAATAGGGGTTTCAGGCATAACCATAAGTGCTATAGAATGCTTCGGCAGGGTCATACGTAGGATATGGTGGCTGCATCTCTATAGACCAAGGAGGGAAGACGGGTTTCGGTGTAGGAATATAGTTTCTACCTATATGTTGGCAATGAGCTATGATCTGGTTCTGATGAACTTGCCAATCTTCAAATGCTCTCTGTCTAGCATTTTCGTATTCCTGAGAAGCTATAAACCTATGCATTTCTTGCATCTCATTCCCCCCTCCTACATTACCTTGTTGCTGGTTTCTCTCCACCTGTGGATGTCTACCATGGTATCGTACTGCGGCGTTATTCCGCCTCTTCAAAACTTTCGCACCATGGTATACATTTAATCCTATAGTATCGCGGGGTTCCGGCTCTTCTAGTAATAATCCCCCCCGACTTATATCCACACCGAGATATTCACCAATCAAAGTAATAAAAATACCACCTCCTATTATGCTATGTGGTCGCATCCCCCGAACCATAGCTGATAAATAATAACCCACACAATATGGTATACTTACAGCGCTTTGTGGGTCTCGAATACACATATGGTAAAACAAATCTTGTTCATTTACTTTTTCTTTGTTCTTACCCCTTTGTGTAATCGAATTAGCTAAAAACCTATGTATCACTCTTAATTCGGCTCTATCTATATCCAAATAAGAGTAGTTTCCCCCTTTGAAACGGTGATGGCTTGTCATTTGACTCCACACACCGTGTGTATCAAAATTCTCATCTATCTTTCTACCGTTTAGTATCAATCCTCTACAATCGGCAGACGCTAACTCCTCAGGCGTATATATACGTAAAGCCTGAGCCATGTCCAGTAAAGACATGTGGCGCATCGAACCGCCTAACAAAAATCTAATAAAAGAACGATCGGTTAAACTAGCTACCCGATCATTCAACTCTATACTACATAACAATTCTTCACACCATACTTTATATACAGGTCTGCGTATGGTGAATAAACATATCCAGTCATTAAAAGAAGAATTACCATACCTCTGTACAAGTAATTCTCTAATTGGCCCGGCCAATTCTACAGCTTCTAAGGGTCCCCATTCTATGACCCTCGGTACCTCAACAACCTTAGAGTGAAGAGTATGCAAACCCCGTTGATATTTTGGATAATCTATCCAAAGTCTGTCAAATCTCAGGTTCGGGTGCAATTCTTCCAAGTGCATATCCGAAAAGGTCATGACTGGATGAGGTACATCCTGCTTGTAGTAGTTATCCACCTCCTGTTGTTCCAAATTCTCAGCAGGAGCATTGCGGGCTTGGGATGAAGATTCACCCCTTTCATTCTGCAAAACACATCAAACACAAATTTTGTGCATCCAAATATGCATTAGTGTCAGCAAAATCATCAATCAAAATAATTACAATGACATTATCAATTTATATCAAACTTAAGCTCATTTTCACATTTTTATCAAATCTACACTTTTTCAAATAAGCATATACGAAAATTTTCGCCAAGTTCATAAGCATTCAACTAAAATAACATGTCAAAATAATCATTACTAGCAATCAAACAAGTCTCAAATGGCATTATCTTTCAAAAATCAAGTTCATGAATTTTAGACTTGAAAAAGTCCACTTTAATTCTCAAAATCATGTTTAGGCTCAAAGTTTGGATCATTTAACTACCTAGACATGTTACACTACTCAATTTAGCAACAATTCATGACAAAAATCGGTCATAACCTGTTTATATCAAAAAGCCCCAAATTTGCTCAAGAACACAAACCCTAGATTATTCAAAATTTGAAGTTTAAGGCTTCTAATCATGTTAAACAGCATCAATCTAGGTTATACAAGCATAATACATAAACAATTTAAGTCTAATTACACTAAAAAGCATCAAAATCAAATTGGGGAAAAAATAGCTCAAGAACACCAAATTTCGGATTAAATGGTGTTTAGGTGTAGAAATTTACCGTTTTTCTTGAGTAATTCTTAGATAGCATCCTTCTCAACATGATTTTAGCAAAAGATTTGGTGATTAACGGTTAAAAATTGAGATTTTTTGGGGTTTTTTCTCGGGTTTTTCGGGGTGTTTTTCGCAGTATTTTTTCTGTGTTTTGTGTGGTGGAGTGTACTGATCGTTCAGCTCTTTTTATTTTTTTTTTCTGATTTTCGGTCCCTCCGCGAGTCGCGGAGATTTAAGCACCAAACTCCGCGAGTCGCGGAGTTTGGTATTTTTTTTTTTTTTTTTTTTTTTTTGGCATACTCTAATTCAATAAGATTAAAAATAATGATAATAAAATTTCTCGTCCCTCCCTCGGGTAAAGCAATTTCGGTTCAAAGACCTAGTCTTCAACTTACGACGAATTTTAAAAATCATATTCTTAACTTAATGAGATAAAGTAAATTTTTGTTTTTAAATTCACACAACTTAAATATAAAATTCAAATTTAAAAAATTAAAAATAAAAAATTCACACCAAACTTAAAATTTGAAATGCATAAAATTAAAATTTCATATTTTAAAAATTAAAAATTCACACCAAACTTAATTTAAAAATTCATATTATAAATTCATACCAAACTTATATTAATTTTTCAAATATTTACAATTTTAAATATATTGTTTTTATAAAGTTTACAATATTAATTTAAGATTTAAATATTAAGATTAAAAACATGGTAAAAATAAAATTAAAAATCTTTTTGTCTTTTTATCTCACTTTAATCAATCAAATATTATCAAAAATATGCGCCCCTCTTTTCGGTAAAGTAATTTCGGTTCCAAGACCTAATTTAACTCATGACGAATTTTTGAAATATTTTGGGTTGATTGATTAAAGATATTTATACCTTAAGAATAAACGTTAAATTTCGCAGTGATGTAATAAATTTTTGAATGATATCAATAATTTCGGTCGCCAAACCTAATTTTATTCAATACCAATTTAATACTTTTTAGCGAACAAATTAGCGTTTATTATCAAAAGGTTAAAAATAAAAATAAAAATAAAAACTGTACAGACATACATGTGGAATAGATTTCTTAGTTATATGATCTATTCCATTCATAAGATAGTCGGTTTAATTGATTTTCCATGGCTACATAGGCGTAACCTCGAGCATTCAGTGTCTTTTCTTCTAAACATATGAACGGTCCGTCTCTGCATAAAGTAACAAATTCGGTATTTGAATAGGTTTGATTATTTGAACATTTACCTCCATGTGACCATTTTCCGCATTTGTGACATCTTTCTAGGTGTCGTGCTCTTCTTTTCGCTGCGGATTTTGATTTTCCTTAACCAAATTGTAACTTATTATCTTCGCATCTGGATTCTTTTCTAACTCCGTCCATTCTTTCTCTGATTACTGATACTAATTCGCTTGGTAGTATGTCATTATTACGTTTAGTGATCAAAGCGTGTAGCATTAGACCATGGTTTAGTTCACAGGCAGTCTTCATTTTGTAAAAACCTAAAAAAATAAAAATTCAGAATGGGGGGAGAAGACTAGTTCTTTAGGGTCTGCTAGGGAAAGACCATTCGGGTTCCATTTTCGAGAACTACACGAAAACAGACAATCTAACTCTAACAGAAATACATATTATCCTTTAAAGACTTGATTCTCCCCACACTTAGTTAGCTGTGGTATCGAAATTGTGATTAACTTCGTTGTCGACTTCCATCGGACCATGTATGTAATGTTTAACTCTGTGACCATTAACTTTAAATTCCATCCCATTTGAATTTATTAATTCTATCGTTCCGTATGGGAAAACTCTTTTGACTATGAATGGTCCAGACCATCTTGATTTCAATTTTCCAGGAAATAGCTTGAATCGTGAATTGAAAAGAAGAACTCTGTCTCCTTCTTTAAATTCTTTTGAACTTCTGATTCTTTTATCATGCCATTTCTTCGTTCTTTCTTTATAGATTAACGAATTTTCGTATGCTTCATGTCTTAATTCTTCTAATTCATTTAGTTGACTTAATCGTAGACGTCCGTCTTCATGTAAATCAAGATTACATGTTTTCAAAGCCCAAAATGCTTTGTGTTCAATTTCTACTGGAAGATGACATGCTTTTCCATAAACAAGTCTAAAAGGTGTGGTTCTAATTGGAGTTTTGTAGGCTGTTCTAAAAGCCCAGAGTGCATCCTCCAATTTAATGGACCATTCCTTCGAATTTGATCCTACGGTTTTCTCTAGAATACGTTTTAAAGCTCGGTTGGTATTTTCAACTTGTCCACTTGTTTGTGGATGATATGCGGTGGAGATTTTATGAGTTACTCCATATCTTTTAAGAACTTTCTCAAGTTGATTATTACAGAAATGAGTACCCCGATCACTTATTAAAGCTTTCGGTGTTCCAAACCTTGCAAAAAGACGTTTTAAAAAGTTGACTACAACTCGTGCATCGTTAGTTGGGAGAGCTTGTGCTTCCGCCCATTTAGATACATAATCAATGGCTACGAGTATATATAGATTATTATGAGATTTTGGAAATGGACCCATAAAGTCAATACCCCAAATGTCAAATACTTCACATACTTGGATGACATTTTGTGGCATTTCGTCACGTTGACTTATTTTTCCGGCCCTTTGACATGCATCACAAGATTTGCAAAGAAGGTGTGCATCTTTGTAAATTGTAGGCCAATAGAATCCAG
Organism: Rutidosis leptorrhynchoides; assembly: GCF_046630445.1. NCBI lineage: Eukaryota > Viridiplantae > Streptophyta > Magnoliopsida > Asterales > Asteraceae > Rutidosis > Rutidosis leptorrhynchoides. The sequence goes on from NC_092340.1 coordinate 142,567,555, forward strand.
CTTCATAAACTTTTCTTGCTGTTAGTTGAGGCCCATAATGCCCTCCTGTTGGTCCTGTGTGACAATGGTTTAAAATTTTACTAGCTTCATTTCCAAATACACATCGGCGTATTATTACATCGGGACAACTTTTAAACAGATGTGGATCTTCCCAGAAATAGTGTTTTATATCACTGAAGAATTTCTTTCGTCTTTGGTACGATAATCCTTTTTCAAGGAATCCATAAACTAAGTAGTTTGCATAGTCTGCAAACCATGGGATTTCTTTATAATCTATCTTCAATAGATATTCATCAGGAAAGTTGTCTTGTATGGCTGATTCATTTAGAACTTCTAATTCGGGATTTTCAAGACGAGAAAGATGATCAGCGGCGAGATTTTCTGCTCCTCTTTTATCTCGGATTTCAATATCAAACTCTTGTAAGAGTAAGATCCAACGGATTAATCTTGGTTTAGCATCTTGTTTTGAAAATAGGTATCTAAGAGCAGAATGGTCGGTATAGACCACCGTTTTTGCTAGAACGAGATATGATCGAAATTTGTCAAAAGCAAAGACAATAGCAAGGAGTTCTTTTTCAGTAGTTGTATAGTTCGTTTGTGCTCCTTGTAATGTCTTACTAGCATAATATATAGGTTGAAATTGTTTTTCAATCCTTTGTCCTAAAACGGCTCCCATTGCAAAATCACTTGCATCGCACATTAGTTCAAATGGTAGATTCCAATTTGGTGTTATCATGATCGGTGCATTAGTGAGTTTTTCTTTAAGAATATTAAAAGATTTGATACATTCATCTGAAAAGATGAATGGCGCATCCTTTTCTAGGAGTTTATTCATAGGAGTGGCAATTTTAGAAAAATCTTTTATGAAACGTCGGTAAAAACCGGCATGCCCTAGAAAACTCCTAACTCCTCTAACATTTGTGGGATGTGGAAGTTTAGCAATTACATCTACTTTAGCTCTATCCACTTCAATTCCTTCTTTTGAAATTTTATGTCCAAGAACGATGCCTTCTTTAACCATGAAATGGCATTTCTCCCAATTAAGTACTAGATTTGATTTTTCGCATCTAATTAGCATTCGTTCCAGATTAACTAGACATGATTTAAATGTATCACCGAAGACTGAAAAGTCATCCATGAAAACTTCCATGCATTCTTCTATCATGTCGTGAAAAATCGCCATCATACACCTTTGAAAGGTTGCAGGGGCGTTGCAAAGTCCAAATGGCATTCTTTTGTAAGCAAAAGTACCATAAGGGCACGTGAATGTGGTTTTCTCTTGGTCCTCGGGTGCTATTGGAATTTGAAAATATCCGGAAAATCCATCTAGAAAACAATAGTAACTATTTCCGGCTAATCTTTCCAACATTTGATCTATGAAAGGTAAGGGAAAGTGATCTTTTCTGGTGGCGTCATTTAATTTTCTATAATCAATACATACACGCCATCCTGTTACAGTCCTAGTAGGAATAAGCTCATTTTTCTCATTTGTAATGACAGTCATGCCACCCTTCTTAGGCACGCATTGAACTGGGCTTACCCATGGACTATCAGAAATTGGATATATCAAACCTGCATATAGCAGTTTAATAATCTCTTTCTTAACTACATCTTGCATATTAGGATTTAGTCTTCGTTGGCGTTGCACATACGTTTTATGACCTTCTTCCATAAGGAGTTTTTGTGTGCAATACGAAGGACTTATTCCTTTAATATCATGAATCTTCCATGCAATGACTGGTTTATGAGCTTTCAACACAGAAATGAGTTGTGATTTCTCATTTTCAGTAAGAGAAGACGATATTATTACAGGTAATTCAGATTCACCATGTAAATAAGCGTATTCCAAATGGGTTGGAAGTGGCTTTAACTCTAATTTCGGAGGTTCTTCTATCGATGATTTATATCGATATCTGTCTTCTTCTTTTAGCATTTGAATTTCTTCTGTTGTTGGTTCATATCCATTAGCTATAAGTGTAGCTAACATTTCAGCTTCATCAATTGGTTCATTACCTTCTCCTAAAGAACATTCTCCTGTTCCTTGTAATTCTGGAAATTCTTCTAATAATTCTGCATGTGTATCTATAGTTTGAATATAATAACATGTATCATCTGCAGATTGTGGTTGTTGCATTGCTCTATCAACTGAAAAGGTAACACTCTCATCCTCTATACTTAGGGTCAATTTCTTACCGAACACGTCTATCATTGCTTTAGCCGTGTTTAAGAATGGTCTTCCTAATATGAGAGGAACTTGAGAATCTTCTTCCATGTCCAGAACAACAAAATCTACTGGAAATACTAAAGTACCAACTTTAACTAGCATGTTCTCCATTATCCCTCTAGGATATTTTATTGATCTATCGGCTAGTTGTATGCTTATTCTGGTTGGTTTCAATTCTCCAAGGTCTAGTTTAGCGTATAGTGAATACGGCATTAGATTTATACTAGCACCTAAGTCTGCCAATGCTTCTATTGAACTAAGACTACCCAGAAAACATGGAATTGTGAAACTTCCTGGATCAGATAATTTTTCTGGTATCTTATTCAACAGCACTGCTGAACAATTAGCATTCATAGTAACAGCCGAGAGTTCTTCCATTTTCTTTCTATTTGAGATTAGATCTTTCAAGAATTTAGCATATCTAGGCATTCCTGAAATCACATCAATGAAAGGAAGATTTACATTTATCTGTTTAAACATATCCAAGAATTTGGATTGCTCGGCTTCAAGTTTTTCTTTCTTCATTTTACTCGGGTAAGGAAGTGGTGGTTGGTATGGTTTAACATAAGGTTTATCCTTAACTGTGTTATCTTCATTAATCCTTTCAACTACCGGTTCTTTTTCCTTATCTTGATCAGGTTGTGGTTCTTGTGGAGTAGGAATAGTTTCATCAGAAGTTACAGGTATTTCAGGTGGTTTAAGTGTTGTACCACTTCTTGTGGTAATGGCTTTAGCTGTTTCATTTCGGGGGTTAGCATTTGTATCACTAGGTAGACTTCCCGGTTTTCTTTCACCTATTAATCTTGCTAGGTTACTTACTTCTTGTTCCAGATTTTGAATAGAAGCTTGTTGATTTCTAAATGCTTGAGCATTTTGTTCATTAGTTTGTTTTTGAGATGTGAAAAACTGCGTTTGAGTCTCAACTAGCTTCGTCATCATATCTTCTAAATTCGGCTTTTTATCATCGGTTTGTTGTGGTGGTTTGTTTTGAAAATTCGGTCTTTGCTGATTATAAGTATTATTGGATACTTGTTGATTGCTAGGACCTTGTTGGTTGTTGTATGGAATATTTCGGTTATAATTCTGGTTTTGATTGTAAATCGGTCTTGGCGGTTGATAATTATTCTGATAATTATTTCCAGGCCTTTGGTTTATGTATGAAATATTCTCTCTTTGTTCCATTGTTAATTCAATACTGAGACAATCTTTTGTCAAATGTGGTCCTCCACACTGCTCACAACTAATTCGTATTGAGTGAATATCCTTAGTCATCTTTTCCATTCGTCGTTCCACAGCATCTATCTTTGCGGAAATGGAATCTAAGTCATGGCTAGAATCGGCTCTAGCTGCTTTAGATGATCTAATGATATCTTTTTCTTGGTGCCACTCATGTGAGTGGGAAGCAGTGTTATCAATAATTTTGTAAGCATCAGTTTCGGTTTTCTTCATAATAGAACCACCAGCAGCTATATCTATGTCTTTTCTTGTAGTGATGTCGCATCCTCGGTAGAATATTTGTACTATTTGACAGGTGTCTAAACCATGTTGCGGACATCCTCTTAACAACTTTCCATATCTTGTCCACGCCTCATATAGAGTTTCATTTGGCTTCTGTGTGAACGTAACAATTTCTGCTTGAAGTCTTACGGCTTTAGATGCAGGAAAGAATTGTTTAAGAAATTTGTCAATTAAAACGTCCCATGTATCAATCGCCCCTTCAGGTAATGATGTGGGAAATAACATGAGATATATCTATTCATCCTCCACTTCTTGTATTTTAAATAGTGTGCAGATCCTATTAAAGGTACGTAGATGTTCATTTGGATCTTCCTTCGGCGCACCACTAAATTGGCATTGATTAGTCACCATGTGTAGAATTTGTCCTATGATTTCATAATCTGGCGCATTAATGTCTGGATGAGTAATTGCGTGACCTTGGCCAGTGCGTTTAGCTCTCATTCGGTCTTCCATACTTAGAGGTTCTAGATTCTCCATAATTGAATTTGTTGAATCGGTATCACTAGATGATTCTGTTTTAATGGTTCGTTCCTCAACAATCTCTGTTTGAATGATTGGTGGTTCCGGAGGAAAGTTTAATGGTTCAGGATCTATGAACCGTTCCTGAATATTTTCTGGATTCTCAATTGTGTGGTTGGGTTCAAAAAATGGATTATCGAAAATTTGAACTGAAGTACTTGGTTGACTGGATGACGATTCTAAAGAAAAATCAACGGCGGTTATATTTGCTAAATGTCTTGATCTAGTTACAGGTGGTGAACGTACAAAAGGTGGTGAACGTCTTGCTCGGTGCATTCACTGAATATCCTATTAGTTTTTTAAAAAGGAAAGAAAAATTATAATAAGTTATCCAATCAATAGACTTTTCTGATTTTGCCCACGTTTCGAATAGCCAAAAGATGCAGCAGAGGGGCAGGATTCGTTTGGTCTCAATATAATTGAGGACTGTTTGGCTCCAATAACCCGGTCCACGTACAAATCCAACTATTACTACGAACCAGAAAATTTTGATGTCTATTAATTTAACCACTTAAAATAAATTTTCGTAATTTTAAGAAATTTAGATAAGAAGTAGAAAAAATTCTAAGTCCTAAAAACTAGAATAGCGAGAAATAAGAGAGAAAAAGAGTTCGTCGCAAAAGGTCGAAAAAGAAAAAAAATGGTTGAAAAATAAAAGGTGACGGAAAAATAAAAGAAACTTATAAAAACTTAAAAATACTTTACTAACCTAACCTTATTACTACAACTAACTTAAAATTATAATCGCAAATTGAAATTACTAATTGGAATGATAATTGATACATAGTAAAAGGTCTAAAAATATTAAAGCTTACAAGAAAAACTAAATCTCAAATGGAAATAACTTAAAAAGAAACTAAAACTTAAAAAGGCGTCGCAAAATTCTAAAGCACCTAAATCTTAGTCTAAAGAAAAAGCACTTAAGGAATTTTACGGCAAAGCCTAAAAATCTAGGAGTAAAAATAACTATAGCAAAAACTAAGTTTAAAATTAAATATGAGAGAAAAATACAAATATTATGCTACAACGATTAAAAAGGGACAAAATATAAAAATATACAAAAAGTTGTAAAAAGTACAATTTTTATAAAAAATATTATTTTTATATTATTTATTTAATAAAACTACTAATTTTACAATTTAATAAAACTAATTAATACTAAATACATAAATTAAATAAAAAGTAAAAATAAAAATAAAACTAAAACTAATAATAATAATAATAATTAGGTTTAAATAATAATTAATATTAATAATAACCCGTAATTAATGCAGTTTTAGGGTTTCTGTCGCGTGTCAGAGTTACTCCGCGAGTCGCGGCAATTAAAGCATCAAACCCCGCGAGTCGCGGGGTTCAGAATTTCAGCTGACAGGTTTCAGTTTTTACGCGTTTTTATTTATTTATTTATTTATTTATTTTATTTTCTGTTTTTAATTTTTATATAAATAAAAGATATTAAAATTAAAACTTATATTTTTATAAACTAAAATAAAAATAAAAAAACTTATAAAACTTAAATATTTAACAAAATCTTAAAAATACATATATTTTTGTTTTTCTTTTTATATTTTCGAATATTTAAAACGTATTTTTACAAAAGCGAATTTTAATAAAAGTAAACAAAAAATCTTTTTTTTTTTTTTATATTAGCGTTGCGCTTCCGGCTTTTAAGATAGTTCCCCGGCAGCGGCGCCAAAAATACTTGATGTTATGCGAGGTGTATATAAAATAGTTTATATTTTACTAGGAAAATACTATTAAATACAATACAATTTTACACAAGATATTTATTTATTTATAGAATGGATATACTTAAACCTTGCTACAACACTTATAGGCAGTGTACCTAATCGTACAGTAGTGTAGTTTTTAGTAAGTCCGGTTCGTTCCACAGGGAAATCTTTAAACAAAGCTCAACGCTATATTAGTTTACTTTTATAAAAATACAAATATATATATAAGTAATATTATTATTATAAAGGGGGGTTTTTACCGTTTAATGACCGGTTTGTCGATTTTAAGATTTTAGTCGCAGTTAAAACCTAATGTAAAATATAAAATAAATACAAGACTTTAAATTAAAGCGTAAAGTAAATAACGATAATGAAATTGCGAATAATAAAAGTGCGATAAAATAAACTTGCGATAATTAAAAAGTACGATAATTAAAAGTGCGATTAAATAACAATAAATAAAAGTGCGATAATTAGAAGTGCAATTAAATATAAAATAGAGGAAATTAAATATGAAATAAAAGAATTATGCTTATTTAAACTTCCGTAATCATGATGTTTGACGTGTTGATTTTAGTTTTATGCCCATGGGTTAATTGTCCTTTGTCCTGGATTATTTAATCTGTCCGTCTGGTTTTTGTCCATAACAGTCCATCAGTCATAAATATAAAGTGCGAGTGTCCTCATCAAATTATTCATATACCCGAAGTTAAATATTCCAACTAATTGGGGATTCGAATTGTAACAAGGTTTTAATACTTTGTTTAATGAATACACCAGGTTATCGACTGCGTGTAAACCAAGGTTTTACTACTTTGTTAACAATTACACCAATTACCCTTGAATGTAATTTCACCCCTGTTTTAATTATTCTAGTGGCTATTAATCCATTCCCGTGTCCGGTTAAATGAACGATTATTCGTACATATAAATACCCCGCCCATCGTGTCCGATCGAGTGTATATGGTAATTTATAGGGACGCCCAATTGTAAATCTTTATATTAACATTAACAAACTTTCATTTAGTTAAACAAATATAAAGCCCATTAATAGCCCATAGTCTAATTTCCACAAGTGTCGTTCTTTTGTCCAAACCCCAATTATGGTACAAAGCCCAATTACCCAATTTTAGTAATTAGCCCAACATCATGATTACTTCGTTTTAAATAAGCATAATAATAACTTAGCTACGAGACATTAATATAAAAAGGTTGAACATAACTTACAATGATTAAAAATAGCGTAGCGTTACACGGACAGAATTTCGACTTACACCCTTACAATATTCGCTAACATACCCTTATTATTAGAATTATAATTTAAAATTAAAATTAAAATATAAATTATATATATATATATATATATATATATATCGTATAGATAGAGAAGAGAGAAAATAGAATATGAAATTTTGATCAGAATTCGGTTTGCTTTATAGCCAGAGTTGAAATTTGGGGCTCCGCGACTCGCGGCAAAATCCCCTTCAAACTCCGCGAGTCGCGGAGGTTAATTTTACAGCTCAGTCCTTGGAGTTTTCTCTGCCGACGGTTTTTAATATATATATATAATATATATATAATTAATATAATTAATTATATATTATATTATATTTATATACATAGTTAACTTGTAATTTTTAGTCCGTTGCGTCGAGCGTTAAGAGTTGACTCTGGTCCCGGTTCCGGATTTTCGAACGTCCTCGCGTACAATTTAATATCTTGTACTTTGCGTTTTGAATCTTGTACTCTTGTGATTTCGAGACGTTTCTTATCAATAATTGGAACCTTTTTGATTGTCTTTTGTACTTTTGAGCTTTTTGGTCGTTTGCGTCTTCAATTCATCGAATCTGTCTTTTGTCTTCACCTTTTATTATTTAAACGAATATCACTTGTAAATAGAACAATTGCAACTAAAAGCTTATCTTTCTTGAGGAATAATGCTATGAAATATATGTTCGTTTTTAGCATTATCAAATATTCCCACACTTGAGCGTTGCTTGTCCTCAAGCAATATTGTCTTGAAATACTAGAATCACTTCTTTATTCTTCACACTTTGTACATCAGTGATTTCTATACGGCGGTATAAACAATGGTAGTAACGATATGGTTTACAGTCCCACATGACTATAAAAATTTAGATCCATTAAGGAAATTGGATCTTTATGAAAACATTTGATCTTTTGAAAATTAAATCTAGTTTTTTACCCTAGATAAGTTTTCCGGAATAACCCTTTACCGGTGTTTGCAAAATATTTTTGTGGGTTTGGTGGGTTTTAGATTTGAAAATTTTAGCTCAAAACTTGCTGTTTTGTGTCACCCACTTGCTAACCTTGTATTAGGAAAGCAACACGTCCAGTTTACTTGTTCCGTATATTACCTTTCGGCAAACTACCGTCCGGTTATAAAGGAAAGCGTTGAACAAGCAACTGTTAAGGCAATGTCCCGTGACATGCTTTTGATTATGGTCTATAACGTGTCGGACGCAATTACTATCCTTGGTAGGAGCAATAGTAAAGCTCACCCTTATAATTTTTCGGTCTGGCACAAGGTCCTGTCTTCGACCATGCTATGCAACCACCGTTCTTACGGTTGACACCCGATTTAGTTCAGGTGACCTAATGAATTCCAGGTGAATTCCTAGGATTTTACGTTCAATGGTAATGAACGCATTGAAAATAGGGTTTTCAGAAAACAAATCGGTTTGTAATTTTTTTTGATCAAAATATTTTCTCGTTTAAGCTCGAGTTTAGATATCATCGAATTCTATGAGTTTGTAATTCTAAATCTTTAAGGTCAATCTCTAGGATTGAGTAATATCAGTCTTAAAAGCTGATTTTTAATCTTTAAGGAGATTATCCTTTCTGGGGATCTGATTCATTAGTCTTATCCAGCTAATTTGCATGGTGCCCCCTCATTGTACGAGATAAATCCTTCTCATGGTTAGGATAAATCTGACCACATGGCAACCCTGTTTAATGCTGAGGTCCGTGGATTTTCTGCTGATTTTAGTGATGACTTTTCTAGATTTTTCGTCAACCTACAGCTGGTCTGGACGACAACTTCATGACCTAAATCAAGAAGCACGTGTCTTTTTCGGAAGACTTTACTTCCTTTTAATGATGGAATTGATTCATCGTGTAGATCCATCTCTTCTTTTCTTTCATCGGGTAAAACAGTTTAGTTTAGTCCAAAGCAAAAGTATTTTCAGTTATTTGTTACAGATATATGTGACATATGTTTAAAATAATTTGGTAAATTTTCCCACACTTGGCTTTTTATTTTTCTTTTTATCGTCCTCTATTCCATTTTAAATGAATTTTAACATTTTAGTTTGTTTCTCAATTTATGTCCTTTCCGAGGTAACAATAATTTCGGTGTTTAAAACCTAGTTTTATCGTTCATAAATATGTATAAACATGATTTGAATTCATTTAATTGAAAATTTTTACTAGAATTGGATAGTCAGTATATAAGACTAGGGCTGTTCTTTTTTATCAGAGAGCACTAGATTCTAATACAACTACTGCTTTACTAGTATTTTTAATGGTAACCAAGTGTATAAAGTAAAAAATTTTTAAAATCCGAAAGAATTTAACCCCTTCCCACACTTAAGATCTTGCAATGCCCTCATTTGCAAGAAATCAGTAACAATTTAAATTATTGAGGGTGATTTGTGTGAAAATGATTAAATTTTTACCAAAGTTTCCAAATATATTGGCGTTTGTTTGCTGAATGATAAATGGTGCACATCATTTGTTCATTCCGTCTTGTTGTTATTTCACATATATTTTGCATCTTGTCGTCAAAATTAGTTGCTTTTGCTGAACTTAATGCCAGTCTTTGAAAATGCGTTGTTTTACCCTGTTGTGTACATAAGATAAACTGCAAACATATATACATATTTTTGAAGTTTGGTATATTACCCCACGTTCAAAAATTATTAAAATCTAAGAATAAAAGTTAGATAATTATAAAAATGATTACAATATTAACAAAAATATTAAATGTATCAATAATTACAAATTACAAAAAAAAAAATAATAATAATAAGTAAACTAAGGATGATATTGGTACCAATAGGGGTTCCAGGCATAACCATAAGTGCTATAGAATGCTTCGGCAGGGTCATACGTAGGATATGGTGGCTGCATCTCTATAGACCAAGGAGGGAAGACGGGTTTCGGTGTAGGAATATAGTTTCTACCTATATGTTGGCAATGAGCTATGATCTGGTTCTGATGAACTTGCCAATCTTCAAATGCTCTCTGTCTAGCATTTTCGTATTCCTGAGAAGCTATAAACCTATGCATTTCTTGCATCTCATTCCCCCCTCCTACATTACCTTGTTGTTGGTTTCTCTCCACCTGTGGATGTCTACCATGGTATCGTACTGCGGCGTTATTCCGCCTCTTCAAAACTTTCGCACCATGGTATACATTTAATCCTATAGTATCGCGGGGTTCCGGCTCTTCTAGTAATAATCCCCCCCGACTTATATCCACACCGAGATATTCACCAATCAAAGTAATAAAAATACCACCTCCTATTATGCTATGTGGTCGCATCCCCCGAACCATAGCTGATAAATAATAACCCACACAATATGGTATACTTACAGCGCTTTGTGGGTCTCGAATACACATATGGTAAAACAAATCTTGTTCATTTACTTTTTCTTTGTTCTTACCCCTTTGTGTAATCGAATTAGCTAAAAACCTATGTATCACTCTTAATTCGGCTCTATCTATATCCAAATAAGAGTAGTTTCCCCCTTTGAAACGGTGATGGCTTGTCATTTGACTCCACACACCGTGTGTATCAAAATTCTCATCTATCTTTCTACCGTTTAGTATCAATCCTCTACAATCGGCAGACGCTAACTCCTCAGGCGTATATATACGTAAAGCCTGAGCCATGTCCAGTAAAGACATGTGGAGCATCGAACCGCCTAACAAAAATCTAATAAAAGAACGATCGGTTAAACTAGCTACCCGATCATTCAACTCTATACTACATAACAATTCTTCACACCATACTTTATATACAGGTCTGCGTATGGTGAATAAACATATCCAGTCATTAAAAGAAGAATTACCATACCTCTGTACAAGTAATTCCCTAATTGGCCCGGCCAATTCTACAGCTTCTAAGGGTCCCCATTCTATGACCCTCAGTACCTCAACAACCTTAGAGTGAAGAGTATGCAAACCCCGTTGATATTTTGGATAATCTATCCAAAGTCTGTCAAATCTCAGGTTCGGGTGCAATTCTTCCAAGTGCATATCCGAAAAGGTCATGACTGGATGAGGTACATCCTGCTTGTAGTAGTTATCCACCTCCTGTTGTTCCAAATTCTCAGCAGGAGCATTGCGGGCTTGGGATGAAGATTCACCCCTTTCATTCTGCAAAACACATCAAACACAAATTTTGTGCATCCAAATATGCATTAGTGTCAGCAAAATCATCAATCAAAATAATTACAATGACATTATCAATTTATATCAAACTTAAGCTCATTTTCACATTTTTATCAAATCTACACTTTTTCAAATAAGCATATACGAAAATTTTCGCCAAGTTCATAAGCATTTAACTAAAATAACATGTCAAAATAATCATTACTAGCAATCAAACAAGTCTCAAATGGCATTATCTTTCAAAAATCAAGTTCATGAATTTTAGACTTGAAAAAGTCCACTTTAATTCTCAAAATCATGTTTAGGCTCAAAGTTTGGATCATTTAACTACCTAGACATGTTACACTACTCAATTTAGCAACAATTCATGACAAAAATCGGCCATAACCTGTTTATATCAAAAAGCCCCAAATTTGCTCAAGAACACAAACCCTAGATTATTCAAAATTTGAAGTTTAAGGCTTCTAATCATGTTAAACAGCATCAATCTAGGTTATACAAGCATAATACATAAACAATTTAAGTCTAATTACACTAAAAAGCATCAAAATCAAATTGGGGAAAAAATAGCTCAAGAACACCAAATTTCGGATTAAATGGTGTTTAGGTGTAGAAATTTACCGTTTTTCTTGAGTAATTCTTAGATAGCATCCTTCTCAACATGATTTTAGCAAAAGATTTGGTGATTAACGGTTAAAAATTGAGATTTTTTGGGGTTTTTTCTCAGGTTTTTCGGGGTGTTTTTCGCAGTATTTTTTCTGTGTTTTGTGTGGTGGAGTGTACTGATCATTCAGCTTTTTTTATTTTTTTTTTCTGATTTTCGGTCCCTCCGCGAGTCGCGGAGATTTAAGCACCAAACTCCGCGAGTCGCGGAGTTTGGTATTTTTTTTTTTTTTTTTTTTTTTTTTTTGGCATACTCTAATTCAATAAGATTAAAAATAATGATAATAAAATTTCTCGTCCCTCCCTCGGGTAAAGCAATTTCGGTTCAAAGACCTAGTCTTCAACTTACGACGAATTTTAAAAATCATATTCTTAACTTAATGAGATAAAGTAAATTTTTGTTTTTAAATTCACACAACTTAAATATAAAATTCAAATTTAAAAAATTAAAAATTAAAAATTCACACCAAACTTAAAATTTGAAATGCATAAAATTAAAATTTCATATTTTAAAAATTAAAAATTCACACCAAACTTAATTTAAAAATTCATATTATAAATTCATACCAAACTTATATTAATTTTTCAAATATTTACAATTTTAAATATATTGTTTTTATAAAGTTTACAATATTAATTTAAGATTTAAATATTAAGATTAAAAACATGGTAAAAATAAAATTAAAAATCTTTTTGTCTTTTTATCCCACTTTAATCAATCAAATATTATCAAAAATATGCGCCCCTCTTTTCGGTAAAGTAATTTCGGTTCCAAGACCTAATTTAACTCATGACGAATTTTTGAAATATTTTGGGTTGATTGATTAAAGATATTTATACCTTAAGAATAAACGTTAAATTTCGCAGTGATGTAATAAATTTTTGAATGATATCAATAATTTCGGTCGCCAAACCTAATTTTATTCAATACCAATTTAATACTTTTTAGCGAACAAATTAGCGTTTATTATCAAAAGGTTAAAAATAAAAATAAAAATAAAAACTGTACAGACATACATGTGGAATAGATTTCTTAGTTATATGATCTATTCCATTCATAAGATAGTCGGTTTAATTGATTTTCCATGGCTACATAGGCGTAACCTCGAGCATTCAGTGTCTTTTCTTCTAAACATATGAACGGTCCGTCTCTGCATAAAGTAACAAATTCGGTATTTGAATAGGTTTGATTATTTGAACATTTACCTCCATGTGACCATTTTCCGCATTTGTGACATCTTTCTAGGTGTCGTGCTCTTCTTTTCGCTGCGGATTTTGATTTTCCTTAACCAAATTGTAACTTATTATCTTCGCATCTGGATTCTTTTCTAACTCCGTCCATTCTTTCTCTGATTACTGATACTAATTCGCTTGGTAGTATGTCATTATTACGTTTAGTGATCAAAGCGTGTAGCATTAGACCATGGTTTAGTTCACAGGCAGTCTTCATTTTGTAAAAACCTAAAAAAATAAAAATTCAGAATGGGGGGAGAAGACTAGTTCTTTAGGGTCTGCTAGGGAAAGACCATTCGGGTTCCATTTTCGAGAACTACACGAAAACAGACAATCTAACTCTAACAGAAATACATATTATCCTTTAAAGACTTGATTCTCCCCACACTTAGTTAGCTGTGGTATCGAAATTGTGATTAACTTCGTTGTCGACTTCCATCGGACCATGTATGTAATGTTTAACTCTGTGACCATTAACTTTAAATTCCATCCCATTTGAATTTATTAATTCTATCGTTCCGTATGGGAAAACTCTTTTGACTATGAATGGTCCAGACCATCTTGATTTCAATTTTCCAGGAAATAGCTTGAATCGTGAATTGAAAAGAAGAACTCTGTCTCCTTCTTTAAATTCTTTTGAACTTCTGATTCTTTTATCATGCCATTTCTTCGTTCTTTCTTTATAGATTAACGAATTTTCGTAAGCTTCATGTCTTAATTCTTCTAATTCATTTAGTTGACTTAATCGTAGACGTCCGGCTTCATGTAAATCAAGATTACATGTTTTCAAAGCCCAAAATGCTTTGTGTTCAATTTCTACTGGAAGATGACATGCTTTTCCATAAACAAGTCTAAAAGGTGTGGTTTCAATTGGAGTTTTGTAGGCTGTTCTAAAAGCCCAGAGTGCATCCTCCAATTTAATGGACCATTCCTTCGAATTTGATCCTACGGTTTTCTCTAGAATACGTTTTAAAGCTCGGTTGGTATTTTCAACTTGTCCACTTGTTTGTGGATGATATGCGGTGGAGATTTTATGAGTTACTCCATATCTTTTAAGAACTTTCTCAAGTTGATTATTACAGAAATGAGTACCCCGATCACTTATTAAAGCTTTCGGTGTTCCAAACCTTGCAAAAAGACGTTTTAAAAAGTTGACTACAACTCGTGCATTGTTAGTTGGGAGAGCTTGTGCTTCCGCCTATTTAGATACATAATCAATGGCTACGAGTATATATAGATTATTATGAGATTTTGGAAATGGACCCATAAAGTCAATACCCCAAATGTCAAATACTTCACATACTTGGATGACATTTTGTGGCATTTCATCACGTTGACTTATTTTTCCGGCCCTTTGACATGCATCACAAGATTTGCAAAGAAGGTGTGCGTCTTTGTAAATTGTAGGCCAATAGAATCCAGCTTCATAAACTTTTCTTGCTGTTAGTTGAGGCCCATAATGCCCTCCTGTTGGTCCTGTGTGACAATGGTTTAAAATTTTACTAGCTTCATTTCCAAATACACATCGGCGTATTATTCCATCGGGACAACTTTTAAACAGATGTGGATCTTCCCAGAAATAGTGTTTTATATCACTGAAGAATTTCTTTCGTCTTTGGTACGATAATCCTTTTTCAAGGAATCCACAAACTAAGTAGTTTGCATAGTCTGCAAACCATGGGATTTCTTTATAATCTATCTTCAATAGATATTCATCAGGAAAGTTGTCTTGTATGGCTGATTCATTTAGAACTTCTAATTCGGGATTTTCAAGACGAGAAAGATGATCAGCGGCGAGATTTTCTGCTCCTCTTTTATCTCGGATTTCAATATCAAACTCTTGTAAGAGTAAGATCCAACGGATTAATCTTGGTTTAGCATCTTGTTTTGAAAATAGGTATCTAAGAGCAGAATGGTCGGTATAGACCACCGTTTTTGCTAGAACGAGATATGATCGAAATTTGTCAAAAGCAAAGACAATAGCAAGGAGTTCTTTTTCAGTAGTTGTATAGTTCGTTTGTGCTCCTTGTAATGTCTTACTAGCATAATATATAGGTTGAAATCGTTTTTCAATCCTTTGTCCTAAAACGGCTCCCATTGCAAAATCACTTGCATCGCACATTAGTTCAAATGGTAGATTCCAATTTGGTGTTATCATGATCGGTGCATTAGTGAGTTTTTCTTTAAGAATATTAAAAGATTTGATACATTCATCTGAAAAGATGAATGGCGCATCCTTTTCTAGGAGTTTATTCATAGGAGTGGCAATTTTAGAAAAATCTTTTATGAAACGTCGGTAAAAACCGGCATGCCCTAGAAAACTCCTAACTCCTCTAACATTTGTGGGATGTGGAAGTTTAGCAATTACATCTACTTTAGCTCTATCCACTTCAATTCCTTCTTTTGAAATTTTATGTCCAAGAACGATGCCTTCTTTAACCATGAAATGGCATTTCTCCCAATTAAGTACTAGATTTGATTTTTCGCATCTAATTAGCATTCGTTCCAGATTAACTAGACATGATTTAAATGTATCACCGAAGACTGAAAAGTCATCCATGAAAACTTCCATGCATTCTTCTATCATGTCGTGAAAAATCGCCATCATACACCTTTGAAAGGTTGCAGGGGCGTTGCAAAGTCCAAATGGCATTCTTTTGTAAGCAAAAGTACCATAAGGGCACGTGAATGTGGTTTTCTCTTGGTCCTCGGGTGCTATTGGAATTTGAAAATATCCGGAAAATCCATCTAGAAAACAATAGTAACTATTTCCGGCTAATCTTTCCAACATTTGATCTATGAAAGGTAAGGGAAAGTGATCTTTTCTGGTGGCGTCATTTAATTTTCTATAATCAATACATACACGCCATCCTGTTACAGTCCTAGTAGGAATAAGCTCATTTTTCTCATTTGTAATGACAGTCATGCCACCCTTGTTAGGCACGCATTGAACTGGGCTTACCCATGGACTATCAGAAATTGGATATATCAAACCTGCATATAGCAGTTTAATAATCTCTTTCTTAACTACATCTTGCATATTAGGATTTAGTCTTCGTTGGCGTTGCACATACGTTTTATGACCTTCTTCCATAAGGATTTTTTGTGTGCAATACGAAGGACTTATTCCTTTAATATCATGAATCTTCCATGCAATGGCTGGTTTATGAGCTTTCAACACAGAAATGAGTTGTGATTTCTCATTTTCAGTAAAAGAAGACGATATTATTACAGGTAATTCAGATTCACCATGTAAATAAGCGTATTCCAAATGGGTTGGAAGTGGCTTTAACTCTAATTTCGGAGGTTCTTCTATCGATGATTTATATCGATATCTGTCTTCTTCTTTTAGCATTTGAATTTCTTCTGTTGTTGGTTCATATCCATTAGCTATAAGTGTAGCTAACATTTCAGCTTCATCAATTGGTTCATTACCTTCTCCTAAAGAACATTCTCCTGTTCCTTGTAATTCTGGAAATTCTTCTAATAATTCTGCATGTGTATCTATAGTTTGAATATAATAACATGTATCATCTGCAGATTGTGGTTGTTGCATTGCTCTATCAACTGAAAAGGTAACACTCTCATCCTCTATACTTAGGGTCAATTTCTTACCGAACACGTCTATCATTGCTTTAGCCGTGTTTAAGAATGGTCTTCCTAATATGAGAGGAACTTGAGAATCTTCTTCCATGTCCAGAACAACAAAATCTACTGGAAATACTAAAGTACCAACTTTAACTAGCATGTTCTCCATTATCCCTCTAGGATATTTTATTGATCTATCGGCTAGTTGTATGCTTATTCTGGTTGGTTTCAATTCTCCAAGGTCTAGTTTAGCGTATAGTGAATACGGCATTAGATTTATACTAGCACCTAATTCTGCCAATGCTTCTATTGAACTAAGACTACCCAGAAAACATGGAATTGTGAAACTTCCTGGATCAGATAATTTTTCTGGTATCTTATTCAACAGCACTGCTGAACAATTAGCATTCATAGTAACAGCCGAGAGTTCTTCCATTTTCTTTCTATTTGAGATTAGATCTTTCAAGAATTTAGCATATCTAGGCATTCCTGAAATCACATCAATGAAAGGAAGATTTACATTTATCTGTTTAAACATATCCAAGAATTTGGATTGCTCGGCTTCAAGTTTTTCTTTCTTCATTTTACTCGGGTAAGGAAGTGGTGGTTGGTATGGTTTAACATAAGGTTTATCCTTAACTGTGTTATCTTCATTAATCCTTTCAACTACCGGTTCTTTTTCCTTATCTTGATCAGGTTGTGGTTCTTGTGGAGTAGGAATAGTTTCATCAGAAGTTACAGGTATTTCAGGTGGTTTAAGTGTTGTACCACTTCTTGTGGTAATGGCTTTAGCTGTTTCATTTCGGGGGTTAGCATTTGTATCACTAGGTAGACTTCCCGGTTTTCTTTCACCTATTAATCTTGCTAGGTTACTTACTTCTTGTTCCAGATTTTGAATAGAAGCTTGTTGATTTCTAAATGCTTGAGCATTTTGTTCATTAGTTTGTTTTTGAGATGTGAAAAACTGCGTTTGAGTCTCAACTAGCTTCGTCATCATATCTTCTAAATTCGGCTTTTTATCATCGGTTTGTTGTGGTGGTTTGTTTTGAAAATTCGGTCTTTGCTGATTATAAGTATTATTGGATACTTGTTGATTGCTAGGACCTTGTTGGTTGTTGTATGGAATATTTCGGTTATAATTCTGGTTTTGATTGTAAATCGGTCTTGGCGGTTGATAATTATTCTGATAATTATTTCCAGGCCTTTGGTTTATGTATGAAATATTCTCTCTTTGTTCCATTGTTAATTCAATACTGAGACAATCTTTTGTCAAATGTGGTCCTCCACACTGCTCACAACTAATTCGTATTGAGTGAATATCCTTAGTCATCTTTTCCATTCGTCGTTCCACAGCATCTATCTTTGCGGAAATGGAATCTAAGTCATGGCTAGAATCGGCTCTAGCTGCTTTAGATGATCTAATGATATCTTTTTCTTGGTGCCACTCATGTGAGTGGGAAGCAGTGTTATCAATAATTTTGTAAGCATCAGTTTCGGTTTTCTTCATAATAGAACCACCAGCTGCTATATCTATGTCTTTTCTTGTAGTGATGTCGCATCCTCGGTAGAATATTTGTACTATTTGACAGGTGTCTAAACCATGTTGCGGACATCCTCTTAACAACTTTCCATATCTTGTCCACGCCTCATATAGAGTTTCATTTGGCTTCTGTGTGAACGTAACAATTTCTGCTTGAAGTCTTACGGCTTTAGATGCAGGAAAGAATTGTTTAAGAAATTTGTCAATTAAAACGTCCCATGTATCAATCGCCCCTTCAGGTAACGATTCCAACCAATCTTTGGCTTCTCCCTTTAAAGTCCAGGGAAATAACATGAGATATATCTGTTCATCCTCCACTTCTCGTATTTTAAATAGTGTGCAGATCCTATTAAAGGTACGTAGATGTTCATTTGGATCTTCCTTCAGCGCACCACTAAATTGGCATTGATTAGTCACCATGTGTAGAATTTGTCCTTTGATTTCATAATCTGGCGCATTAATGTCTGGATGAGTAATTGCGTGACCTTGGCCAGTGCGTTTAGCTCTCATTCGGTCTTCCATACTTAGAGGTTCTAGATTCTCCATAATTGAATTTGTTGAATCGGTATCACTAGATGATTCTATTTTAATGGTTCGTTCCTCAACAATCTCTGTTTGAATGATTGGTGGTTCCGGAGGAAAGTTTAATGGTTCAGGATCTATGAACCGTTCCTGAATATTTTCTGGATTCTCAATTGTGAGGTTGGGTTCAAAAAATGGATTATCGGAAATTTGAACTGAAGTACTTGGTTGACTGGATGACGATTCTAAAGAAAAATCAACGGCGGTTATATTTGCTAAATGTCTTGATCTAGTTACAGGTGGTGAACGTACAAAAGGTGGTGAACGTCTTGCTCGGTGCATTCACTGAATATCCTATTAGTTTTTTAAAAAGGAAAGAAAAATTATAATAAGTTATCCAATCAATAGACTTTTCTGATTTTGCCCACGTTTCGAATAGCCAAAAGATGCAGCAGAGGGGCAGGATTCGTTTGGTCTCAATATAATTGAGGACTGTTTGGCTCCAATAACCCGGTCCACGTACAAATCCAACTATTACTACGAACCAAAAAATTTTGATGTCTATTAATTTAACCACTTAAAATAAATTTTTGTAATTTTAAGAAATTTAGATAAGAAGTAGAAAAAATTCTAAGTCCTAAAAACTAGAATAGCGAGAAATAAGAGAGAAAAAGAGTTCGTCGCAAAAGGTCGAAAAAGAAAAAAAATGGTTGAAAAATAAAAGGTGACGGAAAAATAAAAGAAACTTATAAAAACTTAAAAATACTTTACTAACCTAACCTTATTACTACAACTAACTTAAAATTATAATCGCAAATTGAAATTACTAATTGGAATGATAATTGATACATAGTAAAAGGTCTAAAAATATTAAAGCTTACAAGAAAAACTAAATCTCAAATGGAAATAACTTAAAAAGAAACTAAAACTTAAAAAGGCGTCGCAAAATTCTAAAGCACCTAAATCTTAGTCTAAAGAAAAAGCACTTAAGGAATTTTACAGCAAAGCCTAAAAATCTAGGAGTAAAAATAACTATAGCAAAAACTAAGTTTAAAATTAAATATGAGAGAAAAATACAAATATTATGCTACAACGATTAAAAAGGGACAAAATATAAAAATATACAAAAAGTTGTAAAAAGTACAATTTTTATAAAAAATATTATTTATTTAATAAAACTACTAATTTTACAATTTAATAAAACTAATTAATACTAAATACATAAATTAAATAAAAAGTAAAAATAAAAATAAAACTAAAACTAATAATAATAATAATAATTAGGTTTAAATAATAATTAATATTAATAATAACCCGTAATTAATGCAGTTTTAGGGTTTCTGTCGCGTGTCAGAGTTACTCCGCGAGTCGCGGCAATTAAAGCATCAAACCCCTCGAGTCGCGGGGTTCAGAATTTCAGCTGACAGGTTTCAGTTTTTACGCGTTTTTATTTATTTATTTATTTATTTTATTTTCTGTTTTTAATTTTTATATAAATAAAAGATATTAAAATTAAAACTTATATTTTTATAAACTAAAATAAAAATAAAAAAACTTATAAAACTTAAATATTTAACAAAATCTTAAAAATACATATATTTTTGTTTTTCTTTTTATATTTTCGAATATTTAAAACGTATTTTTACAAAAGCGAATTTTAATAAAAGTAAACAAAAAATCTTTTTTTTTTTTTTATATTAGCGTTGCGCTTCCGGCTTTTAAGATAGTTCCCCGGCAGCGGCGCCAAAAATACTTGATGTTATGCGAGGTGTATATAAAATAGTTTATATTTTACTAGGAAAATACTATTAAATACAATACAATTTTACACAAGATATTTATTTATTTATAGAATGGATATACTTAAACCTTGCTACAACACTTATAGGCAGTGTACCTAATCGTACAGTAGTGTAGTTTTTAGTAAGTCCGGTTCGTTCCACAGGGAAATCTTTAAACAAAGCTCAACGCTATATTAGTTTACTTTTATAAAAATACAAATATATATATAAGTAATATTATTATTATAAAGGGGGGTTTTTACCGTTTAATGACCGGTTTGTCGATTTTAAGATTTTAGTCGCAGTTAAAACCTAATGTAAAATATAAAATAAATACAAGACTTTAAATTAAAGCGTAAAGTAAATAACGATAATGAAATTGCGAATAATAAAAGTGCGATAAAATAAACTTGCGATAATTAAAAAGTACGATAATTAAAAGTGCGATTAAATAACAATAAATAAAAGTGCGATAATTAGAAGTGCAATTAAATATAAAATAGAGGAAATTAAATATGAAATAAAAGAATTATGCTTATTTAAACTTCCGTAATCATGATGTTTGACGTGTTGATTTTAGTTTTATGCCCATGGGTTAATTGTCCTTTGTCCTGGATTATTTAATCTGTCCGTCTGGTTTTTGTCCATAACAGTCCATCAGTCATAAATATAAAGTGCGAGTGTCCTCATCAAATTATTCTTATACCCGAAGTTAAATATTCCAACTAATTGGGGATTCGAATTGTAACAAGGTTTTAATACTTTGTTTAATGAATACACCAGGTTATCGACTGCGTGTAAACCAAGGTTTTACTACTTTGTTAACAATTACACCAATTACCCTTGAATGTAATTTCACCCCTGTTTTAATTATTCTAGTGGCTATTAATCCATTCCCGTGTCCGGTTAAATGAACGATTATTCGTACATATAAATACCCCGCCCATCGTGTCCGATCGAGTGTATATGGTAATTTATAGGGACGCCCAATTGTAAATCTTTATATTAACATTAACAAACTTTCATTTAGTTAAACAAATATAAAGCCCATTAATAGCCCATAGTCTAATTTCCACAAGTGTCGTTCTTTTGTCTAAACCCCAATTATGGTACAAAGCCCAATTACCCAATTTTAGTAATTAGCCCAACATCATGATTACTTCGTTTTAAATAAGCATAATAATAACTTAGCTACGAGACATTAATATAAAAAGGTTGAACATAACTTACAATGATTAAAAATAGCGTAGCGTTACACGGACAGAATTTCGACTTACACCCTTACAATATTCGCTAACATACCCTTATTATTAGAATTATAATTTAAAATTAAAATTAAAATATAAATTATATATATATATATATATATCGTATAGATAGAGAAGAGAGAAAATAGAATATGAAATTTTGATCAGAATTCGGTTTGCTTTATAGCCAGAGTTGAAATTTGGGGCTCCGCGACTCGCGGCAAAATCCCCTTCAAACTCCGCGAGTCGCGGAGGTTAATTTTACAGCTCAGTCCTTGGAGTTTTCTCTGCCGACGGTTTTTAATATATATATATAATATATATATAATTAATATAATTAATTATATATTATATTATATTTATATACATAGTTAACTTGTCATTTTTAGTCCGTTGCGTCGAGCGTTAAGAGTTGACTCTGGTCCCGGTTCCGGATTTTCGAAGGTCCTCGCGTACAATTTAATATCTTGTACTTTGCTTTTTGAATCTTGTACTCTTGTGATTTTGAGACGTTTCTTATCAATAATTGGAACCTTTTTTATTGTCTTTTGTACTTTTGAGCTTTTTGGTCGTTTGCGTCTTCAATTCGTCGAATCTGTCTTTTGTCTTCACCTTTTATTATTTAAACGAATATCACTTGTAAATAGAACAATTGCAACTAAAAGCTTGTCTTTCTTGAGGAATAATGCTATGAAATATATGTTCGTTTTTAGCATTATCAGATATATATACAGTTAAATGTCGTTACAACGATAATCGTTACATATATGTCTCGTTTCGAAATCATTAAGTTAGTAGTCTTATTTTTACATATGTATTTCATTGTTAATACACTTAATAATATATTTACTTATCATTTAACATAATTAACCAAGTGTATCAATATCTTAATATGATTCATATGTACCTAGTAAGACGTTGTTATAACGATAATCGTTATATATATCGTTTTCGAGTTTCTTAAATTAATAGTCTCATTTTTATGTATATAACTCATTTTTAAAATACCTAATGAGATACATACTTATAATAAAATCATGTTAACTATATATATAACCATATATATGTCATCGTATAGTTTTTACAAGTTTTAACGTTCGTGAATCACCGGTCAACTTGGGTGGTCAATTGTCTATATGAAACCTATTTCAATTAATCAAGTCTTAACAAGTTTGATTGCTTAACATGTTGGAAACAATTAATCATGTAAATAACAATTTCATTTAATATATATATATATATATATATAAACATGGAAAAGTTCGGGTCACTACAGTACCTACCCGTTAAATAAATTTCGTCCCGAAATTTTAAGCAGTTGGAGGTGTTGACGTATCTTCTGGAAATAAATGCGGGTATTTCTTCTTCATCTGATCTTCATGCTCCCAGGTGAACTCGGGTCCTCTACGAGCATTCCATCGAACCTTAACAATCGGTATCTTGTTTTGTTTAAGTCTCTTAACCCCACGATCCATTATTTCGACGGGTTCTTCAATGAATTGAAGTTTTTCATTGATTTGGATTTCGTCTAATGGAATAGTGAGATCTTCTTTAGCAAAACATTTCTTCAAATTTGAGACGTGGAAAGTGTTATGTACAGCCACGAGTTGTTGAGGTAGCTCCAGTTGGTAAGCTACTGGTCCGACACGATCTATAATCTTGAATGGTCCAATGTACCTTGGATTTAGTTTCCCCCGTTTACCAAATCGAACAACGCCTTTCTAAGGTGAAACCTTAAGCATGACCATTTCTCCAATTTCAAACTCTATATCTTTTCTTTTACTGTCCGCGTAGCTCTTTTGTCGACTCTGGGATGTTTTCAATCTTTGTTGAATTTGGATGATTTTCTCGGTAGTTTCTTGTATTATCTCCGGACCCGTAATCTGTCTATCCCCCACTTCACTCCAACAAATCGGAGACCTGCACTTTCTACCATAAAGTGCTTCAAACGGCGCCATCTCAATGCTTGAATGGTAGCTGTTGTTGTAGGAAAATTCTGCTAATGGTAGATGTCGATCCCAACTGTTTCCGAAATCAATAACACAAGCTCGTAGCATGTATTCAAGCGTTTGCATTGTCCTTTCGCTCTGCCCATCAGTTTGTGGATGATAGGCAGTACTCATGTCTAGACGAGTTCCTAATGCTTGCTGTAATGTCTGCCAGAATCTTGAAATAAATCTACCATCCCTATCAGAGATAATAGAGATTGGTATTCCATGTCTGGAGACGACTTCCTTCAAATACAGTCGTGCTAACTTCTCCATCTTGTCATCTTCTCTTATTGGCAGGAAGTGTGCTGATTTGGTGAGACGATCAACTATTACCCAAATAGTATCAAAACCACTTTCAGTCCTTGGAAATTTAGTGATGAAATCCATGGTAATGTTTTCCCATTTCCATTTCGGGATTTCGGGTTGTTGAAGTAGACCTGATGGTTTCTGATGCTCAGCTTTGACCTTAGAACACGTCAAACATTCTCCTACGTATTTAGCAACATCGGCTTTCATACCCGGCCACCAAAAATATTTCTTGAGATCCTTGTACATCTTCTCCGTTCCAGGATGTATTGAGTATCTGGTTTTATGAGCTTCTCTAAGTACCATTTCTCTCATATCTCCAAATTTTGGTACCCAAATCCTTTCAGCCCTATACCGGGTTCCGTCTTCCCGAATATTAAGATGCTTCTCCGATCCTTTGGGTATTTCATCCTTTAAATTTCCCTCTTTTAAAACTCATTATTGCGCCTCCTTTATTTGAGTAGTAAGGTTATTATGAATCATTATATTCATAGATTTTACTCGAATGGGTTCTCTGTCCTTCCTGCTCAAGGCATCGGCTACCACATTTGCCTTCCCCGGGTGGTAACGAATCTCAAAGTCGTAATCATTCAATAATTCAATCCACCTAAGCTGCCTCATATTCAGTTGTTTCTGATTAAATATGTGTTGAAGACTTTTGTGGTCGGTATATATATAATACTTTTGACCCCATATAAGTAGTGCCTCCAAGTCTTTAATGCAAAAACAACCGCGCCTAATTCCAAATCATGCGTCGTATAATTTTGTTCGTGAATCTTCAATTGTCTAGACGCATAAGCAATCACCTTCGTTCGTTGCATTAATACACAACCGAGACCTTGCTTTGATGCGTCACAATAAATCACAAAATCATCATTCCCTTCAGGCAATGACAATATAGGTGCCATAGTTAGCTTTTTCTTCAATAACTGAAACGCTTTCTCTTGTTCATCATTCCATTCAAATTTCTTCCCTTTATGCGTTAATGCAGTCAAGGGTTTTGCTATTCTGGAAAAGTCTTGGATGAACCTTCTGTAGTAACCAGCTAGTCCTAAAAACTGGCGTATGTGTTTCGGAGTTTTCGGGGTTTCCCACTTTTCAACAGTTTCTATCTTTGCCGGATCCACCTTAATACCTTCTTTGTTCACTATGTGACCGAGGAATTGAACTTCTTCCAACCAAAATGCACACTTTGAAAACTTAGCGTACAATTCTTCCTTCCTCAATACTTCTAACACCTTTCTCAAATGTTCACCGTGTTCTTGGTCATTCTTTGAGTAAATAAGTATGTCATCAATGAAAACAATGACAAACTTGTCAAGGTATGGTCCACATACTCGGTTCATAAGGTCCATGAACACAGCTGGTGCATTAGTTAAACCAAACGGCATGACCATAAACTCGTAATGACCGTAACGTGTTCTGAAAGCAGTCTTTGGAATATCATCTTCTTTCACCCGCATTTGATGATACCCGGAACGTAAGTCAATCTTTGAATAAACAGACGAGCCTTGTAGTTGATCAAATAAGTCATCGATTCTCGGTAGTGGGTAGCGGTTCTTGATGGTAAGTTTGTTCAACTCTCTGTAGTCGATACACAACCTGAATGTACCATCTTTCTTCTTGACAAACAAAACAGGAGCTCCCCACGGTGATGTGCTTGGTCGAATGAAACCACACTCTGAAAGTTCTTGTAATTGGCTTTGCAGTTCTTTCATCTCGCTGGGTGCGAGTCTGTAAGGAGCACGAGCTATTGGTGCAGCTCCTGGTACAAGATCTATTTGAAATTCAACGGATCGATGTGGGGGTAATCCCAGTAATTCTTTCGGAAATACATCGGGAAATTCTTTTGCAATGGGAACATCATTGATGTTCTTTTCTTCAGTTTGTACTTTCTCGACGTGTGCTAGAACAGCATAGCAACATTTTCTTATTAGTTTTTGTGCCTTCAAATTACTAATAAGATGTAGCATCGTGTTGCCCTTTTCTCCGTACACCATTAAGGGTTTTCCTTTTTCTCGTATAATGCGAATTGCATTTTTGTAACAAACAATCTCTGCTTTCACTTCTTTCAACCAGTCCATACCGATTATCACATCAAAACTCCCTAACTCTACTGGTATCAAATCAATCTTAAATGTTTCGCTAACCAGTTTAATTTCTCGATTCCGACATATATTATCTGCTGAAATTAATTTATCATTTGCTAATTCGAGTAAAAATTTACTATCCAAAGGCGTCAATGGACAACTTAATTTAGCACAAAAATCTCTACTCATATAGCTTCTATCCGCACCCGATTCAAATAAAACGTAAGCAGATTTATTGTCAATAAGAAACGTACCCGTAACAAGCTCCGGGTTTTCCTGTGCCTCTGCCGCATTAATATTGAAAACTCTTCCGCGGCCTTGTCCGTTCGTGTTCTCCTGGTTCGGGCAATTTCTAATAATGTGGCCCGGTTTTCCACATTTATAACAAACTACATTGGCATAACTTGCTCCGACACTACTTGCTCTGCCATTACTCGTTCCGACACCATTTGTTCCTTTCGTTCTATTAACCCCTGGTCCGTAGACCTCACACTTCGCCGCGCTATGACCATTTCTTTTACACTTGTTGCAAAATTTGGTGCAGAACCCCGAGTGATACTTTTCACACCTTTGACATAGCTGCTTCTGATTGTTGTTGTTGTTACGGTTATTATTGTTGTTGGGATGATTGTTGTAGTTGTTGTTGTTGTTGTTATTGTTGTTGTTGTTGTTGTTGGGCCGTTTGTTGTAGTTGCGATTGATGTTGCGATTGTTGGGATAATTATTGCGATTATTGTTGTAATTGCTGTTGTTGTTGTATTGGTGATTCTTATCACCGTTTTCCTCCCACTTTCTTTTGACTTGCTTCACATTGGCCTCTTCAGCAGTCTGTTCTTTAATTCTTTCTTCAATCTGGTTCACTAGTTTGTGAGCCATTCTACATGCCTGTTGTATGGAGGCGGGCTCGTGTGAACTTATATCTTCTTGGATTCTTTCCGGTAATCCTTTCACAAACGTGTCGATCTTCTCTTCCTCATCTTCGAATGCTCCCGGACACAATAGGCACAATTCTGTGAATCGTCTTTCGTACGTGGTAATATCAAATCCTTGGGTTCGTAACCCTCTAAGTTCTGTCTTGAGCTTATTGACCTCGGTTCTGGGACGGTATTTCTCGTTCATCAAGTGCTTGAATGCTGACCACGGTAGTGCGTACGCATCGTGTTATCCCACTTGCTCTAGATAGGTATTCCACCATGTTAATGCAGAACCTGTGAAGGTATGCGTAGCGTACTTCACTTTGTCCTCTTCAGTACACTTACTTATGGCAAACACCGATTCGACCTTCTCGGTCCACCGTTTCAATCCGATCGGTCCTTCGGTTCCATCAAATTCCAAAGGTTTGCAGGCAGTGAATTCTTTGTAGGTGCATCCTACACGATTTCCTGTACTGCTAGATCCAAGGTTATTGTTGGTATGTAGCGCAGCCTGTACTGCGGCTATGTTTGAAGCTAGAAAAGTACGGAATTCCTCTTCATTCATATTCACGGTGTGTCGAGTAGTCGGTGCCATTTCCTTCAAAATAGTCAAATGGAACAAGTTAATCATACAGAATATTAAGAGTAGTTAATAGTATTTCGTAGCATAATATGAACTCATTTATAAAAGCTTTTTCTTCATATTAACGTTTTATAAGTTTAAATTCGGGTAGTACCTACCCGTTAAGTTCATACTTAGTAGCTAATATACAATTCAACTACTACAATTCTATATGAAAAACTGATTATAATAATATTTCGCGTTCAAACTTTTACACAATATTTTACAAACTTACAATACCGCTTATTTTACATATAGCATGAAATATAGCACACAATAAATTTGATACAAGATGGTTGTGAAGATAATTCTAGCTAGTACACAAGTCGTTCAGCAAAGGCAATAAAGACACGTAATTCATACGTCCAGAAACAAGTCATGCATTCTGGTTTTACTAGGACTACTTCCCATCCTTGGTCTTGTGGAACATAACCGTTATGGCCGTTGATAAGACATCGTGTTGTAACGTCGTCAAAGGGACGAGGGTTACGTAATGTCCAACAGTCCCGTAACAATCTAAAAACCTCATTTCTTACCCCAATTACCGACTCCGTCACTTGTGGGAACGTTTTGTTTAATAGTTGTAGCCCGATGTTCTTGTTCTCACTTTAGTGAGAAGCGAACATTACTAATCCGTAAGCATAACATGCTTCTTTATGTTGCATGTTAGCCGCTTTTTCTAAATCACGAAGTCCAATATTCGGATATATTGAGTCAAAATAATTTCTTAACCCATTGCGTAAAATAGCATTTGGGTTCCCCGCAATAAATGCGTCAAAGTAAACACATCGTAACTTATGGATTTCCCAATGTGATATCCCCCATCTTTCGAACGAAAGCCTTTTATAAACCAAGGCATTCTTGGAACGTTCTTCGAATGTCTTACAAACTGATCTCGCCTTAAATAGTTGTGCTGAAGAATTCTGACCGACTCTAGACAAGATTTCATCAATCATGTCTCCGGGTAGGTCTCTTAAAATATTGGGTTGTCTATCCATTTTGTGTTTTTATACTATAAAATAGACAAGAGTTAGATTCATAAAAAAAATACTTATTAATACAAGAAATTTTTACATATATCATAAAGCATAAGCACACTATATTACATATATTACACCACACGAATACAACTATCTTATTCCGACTCGCTTGTTTCTTCTTCTTCGGTTTTGGTTCGTTTTGCCAAGTTTCTAGGGATATATGATGTTCCCCTAATACGAGCCGTCGTTTTCCACATTGGTTTAGAAAAACCTGGTGGTTTAGAGGTTCCCGGGTCATTGTTACAACTTAAGGACTTCGGGGGTTGACGATACATATAAAGTTCATCGGGGTTGGAATTAGATTTCTCTATTTTTATGCCCTTTCCCTTATTATTTTGTTTCGCCTTTTTAAATTCAGTTGGGGTAATTTCTATAACATCATCAGAATTCTCGTCGGAATCCGATTCACCGGAGAATTGGTAATCCTCCCAATATTTTGCTTCCTTGGCGGAAACACCATTGACCATAATTAACCTTGGTCGGTTGGTTGAGGATTTTCTTTTACTTAACCGTTTTATTATTTCCCCCACCGGTTCTATTTCTTCATCCGGTTCCGATTCTTCTTCCGGTTCCGATTCTTCTTCCGGTTCCGACTTTTCTTCCGGTTCCTCTTCGGGAACTTGTGAATCAGTCCACGAATCATTCCAATTTACATTTGACTCTTCATTATTATTAGGTGAGTCAATGGGACTTGTTCTAGAGGTAGACATCTATCACATAATATCAAACGCGTTAAGAGATTAATATATCACATAATATTCACATGTTAAAAATATATAGTTTCCAACAAAATTTGTTAAGCAATCATTTTTCAAGGAAACACGGTCAAAGTCCAGACTCACTAATGCATCCTAACAAACTCGATAAGACACACTAATGCAAAATTCTGGTTCTCTAAGACCAACGCTCGGATACCAACTGAAATGTCCCGTTCTTATTGATTAAAAACGTTCCATATTAATTGATTTCGTTGCGAGGTTTTGACCTCAATATGAGACGTTTTTCAAAGACCGCATTCATTTTAAAACAAACCATAACCTTTATTTCATCAATAAAGGTTTAAAAAGCTTTACGTAGATTATCAAATAATGATAATCTAAAATTTCCCGTTTACACACGACCATTACATAATGGTTTACAATACAAATATGTTACAACAAAATAAGTTTCTTGAATGCAGTTTTTACACAATATCATACAAGCATGGACTCCAAATCTCGTCCTTATTTAAGTATGCGACAGCGGAAGCTCTTAATAATCACCTGAGAATAAACATGCTTAAAACGTCAACAAAAATGTTGGTGAGTTATAGGTTTAACCTATATATATCAAATCATAATTATAGACCACAAGATTTCATATTTCAATACACATCCCATACATAGAGATAAAAATCATTCATATGGTGAACACCTGGTAACCGACATTAACAAGATGCATATATAAGAATATCCCCATCATTCTGGGACACCCTTCGGATATGATATAAATTTCGAAGTACTAAAGCATTCGGTACTTTGGATGGGGTTTGTTAGGCCCAATAGATCTATCTTTAGGATTCACGTCAATTAGGGTGTCTGTTCCCTAATTCTTAGATTACCAGACTTAATAAAAAGGGGCATATTCGATTTCGATAATTCAACCATAGAATGTAGTTTCACGTACTTGTGTCTATTTTTGTAAATCATTTATAAAACCTGTATGTATTCTCATCCCAAAAATATTAGATTTTAAAAGTGGGACTATAACTCACCTTCACAGATTTTTACTTCGTCGGGAAGTAAGACTTGGCCACTGGTTGATTCAAGAACCTATAACAATATATACATATATATCAAAGTATGTTCAAAATATATTTACAATACTTTTAATATATCTTGATGTTTTAAGTTTATTAAGTCAGCTGTCCTCGTTAGTAACCTACAACTAGTTGTCCACAGTTAGATGTACAGAAATAAATCAATAAATATTATCTTGAATCAATCCACGACCCAGTGTATACGTATCTCAGTATTGATCACAACTCAAACTATATATATTTTGGAATCAACCTCAACCCTGTATAGCTAACTCCAACATTCACATATAGAGTGTCTATGGTTGTTCCGAAATATATATAGATGTGTCGACATGATAGGTCAAAACATTGTATACGTGTCTATGGTATTTCAAGATTACATAATATACAATACAATTTGATTAAGTTATGGTTGGAATAGATTTGTTACCAATTTTCACGTAGCTAAAATGAGAAAAATTATCCAATCTTGTTTTACCCATAACTTCTTCATTTTAAATCCGTATTGAGTGAATCAAATTGCTATGGTTTCATATTGAACTTTATTTTATGAATCTAAACAAAAAAAGTATAGGTTTATTGTCTGAAAAATAAGTTACAAGTCGTTTTTGTAAAGGTAGTCATTTAAGTCGAAAGAACGACGTCTAGATGACCATTTTAAAAAACATACTTCCACTTTGAGTTTAACCATAATTTTTGGATATAGTTTCATGTTCATAATAAAAATCATTTTCCCAGAATAACAATTTTTAAATCAAAGTTTATCATAGTTTTTAATTAACTAACCCAAAACAGCCCGCGGTGTTACTACGACGGCGTAAATCCGATTTTACGGTGTTTTTCGTGTTTCCAGGTTTTAAATCATTAAGTTAGTATATCATATAGATATAGAATATGTGTTTAGTTGATTTTAAAAGTCAAGTTAGAAGGATTAACTTTTATTTGCGAACAAGTTTAGAATTAACTAAACTATGTTCTAGTGATTACAAGTTTAAACCTTCGAATAAGATAGCTTTATATGTATGAATCGAATGATGTTATGAACATCATTACTACCTCAAGTTCCTTGGATAAACCTACTAGAAATGAGAAAAATAGATCTAGCTTCAAAGGATCCTTGGATTGCTTGAAAGTTCTTGAAGCAGAATCATGACACGAAAACAATTTCAAGTAAGATTTCCACTCGAAATAAGATTGCTATAGTTATAGAAATTGAATTAGAAAGATAACCTACTGTAAGTAACAAAGGTTTCTTGATCTTGGATGATTACTTGGAATGGATTTAGAAAACTTGGAAGTAAACTTGCAATCTTGGAAGTATTCTTGATTTTATGAAACTAGAACTTTTGGAATTTATGAAGAACACTTAGAACTTGAAGATAGAACTTGAGAGAGATCAATTAGATGAAGAAAATTGAAGAATGAAAGTGTTTGTAGGTGTTTTTGGTCGTTGGTGTATGGATTAGATATAAAGGATATGTAATTTTGTTTTCATGTAAATAAGTCATGAATGATTACTCATATTTTTGTAATTTTATGAGATATTTCATGCTAGTTGCCAAATGATGGTTCCCACATGTGTTAGGTGACTCACATGGGCTGCTAAGAGCTGATCATTGGAGTGTATATACCAATAGTACATACATCTAAAAGCTGTGTATTTTACGAGTACGAATGCGGGTGCATACGAGTAGAATTGTTGATGAAACTGAACGAGGATGTATTTGTAAGCATTTTTGTTAAGTAGAAGTATTTTGATAAGTGTCTTGAATTCTTTCAAAAGTGTATGAATACATATTAAAACACTACATGTATATACATTTTAACTGAGTCGTTAAGTCATCGTTAGTCGTTACATGTAAATGTTGTTTTGAAACCTTTAGGTTAACGATCTTGTTGAATGTTGTTAACCCATTGTTTATTATAACAAATGAGATGTTAAATTGTTATATTATCATGATATTATGATATATAATATATCTTAGTTTGATATATATACAGTTAAATGTCGTTACAACGATAATCGTTACATATATGTCTCGTTTCGAAATCATTAAGTTAGTAGTCTTATTTTTACATATGTATTTCATTGTTAATACACTTAATAATATATTTACTTATCATTTAACATAATTAACCAAGTGTAACAATATCTTAATATGATTCATATGTACCTAGTAAGACGTTGTTATAACGATAATCGTTATATATATCGTTTTCGAGTTTCTTAAATTAATAGTCTCATTTTTATGTATATAACTCATTGTTAAAATACCTAATGAGATACATACTTATAATAAAATCATGTTAACTATATATATAACCATATATATGTCATCGTATAGTTTTTACAAGTTTTAATGTTCATGAATCACCGGTCAACTTGGGTGGTCAATTGTCTATATGAAACCTATTTCAATTAATCAAGTCTTAACAAGTTTGATTGCTTAACATGTTGGAAACACTTAATCATGTAAATAACAATTTCATTTAATATATATATATATATATAAACACGAAAAAGTTCGGGTCACTACAAACTTACCGTGTAAAAGATGGTAGGCGAATGCGGTAAAGAAACAAACAACAAAGTAATTAAAAGTCGAAAGATGAAATGAATTAGATCATAGGTAATACTCCGTATTAAATACTGTATAAGAAAATAAGATTGGGATGAAAGTATGGTGAGTCATGAATCAGTAAAAGTTACGTGCCAGTTTGAAAGCTCACATACGAATTAAATGGTTACATAAAAATAAAAAAGTTGAAAACTCTGTAGCGAATTTACTCGATTAAAAAAATATAGAATTTTTATAATATGAAGTATTAAAAAAACTACTAATATGGCATGAACAAGAAATGTCAACCAATAGGGAGAGTTGTTTCACTCTTGTTACTGATGGATAAAATAATATACCAATATCCTATGAAATATTTAAATATGACGACGACGGTGACGGCGGCGGCGTTGATGGCGATGGCGGTAATGATGATGCATGTGGCAATGATGGTGATGAAGATGATGAAGAGGATTGTAGGTGAAATTTTTAAGAAATTTTAGGGACCAATCGTGTATTAATGGAGAGTTTAACATGAAAGGACCCGTTCATATACATTATAAATGATTAACAATAGTTGATTTCATCGCGAGGTACTTGACCTCTATATGATAAATTTTACAAACATTGCATTCGTTTTTAAAAGACAAACTTTCATTACATAAAAAATTGACGGCATGCATACCATTTCATAATATATCCAACTATAATTAACTTAATAATAGTCTTGATGAACTCAATGACTCGAATGCAATGTCTTTTGAAATATGTCATGAATGACTCCAACTAATATCTCTAAAATGAACAAATACACAGCGGAAGATTTCTTTCATACCTAAGAATAAACATGCTTTCAAGTGTCAACCAAAAGGTTGGTGAGTTCATTAGTTTATCGTAATAAATCATTTCTATAATTTTAATAGACCATAAGATTTCATTTAATCAATAATCATACACTTGCAAGTGTTTAAAATTCATTCATATGGATTGAACACCTGGTAACCGATATTAACAAAATACATCTAGAATATCCCCAAACATATAAACATCGAAGTACTAAAGCAGTTCAAATTCTCTGACTGGGGCGTGTCAAAGCCCATAGATCTATTTGTAGGATTCACGTCAATTGGTGGCAATTATAATAAACACCAATTCTTAGGCTACCAAGTTTAACAAGGGTGATATCCGGTATAACAATTCAACCATAGAATGTAGTTTTGATTACTTGTGTCTATTTCGTAAAACATTTATAAAAACGCATGTATTCTCAGTCTCAATATATATATATATATATATATATATATATATATATATATATATATATATATATATATATATATATATATATATATATTGCAAAAGCATTTAAAAAGGGAGCAAATGAAACTCACAATATTGTATTTCATAGTAAAAATACATATGACGACGTTGAACAAGTGTAAGGTTAGCCTCGGATTCACGAACCTATATCAATTGTATATCTATTAAAACATATAATGGAAATCTCATAATTTCATTTATTAATCATATAATTTTTTTATATGTTTGTAGTTATATAAATTTTTATGCTAAATTTTATTTATTACGTATACTTTATTTATATGTATTATATCTTAAGTTATATGTTATATATATCTACTCTGTATATATACATTTAAAATAATTAATATTTATTCGTTTAGTCATATTAATATATATATATATATATATATATATATATATATATATATATATATATATATATATATATATATATATATATATATATATGTTTAGTATTATATTAAAAATCGATAGTTTGTTATATGTAAGTATTTATATAAATAATGTTCATAATAACAATACTAACCTAACTAAGATTTAAATAACGTTAGTAAAAATGTTAATTTTTGATATAAAGGTAGTTTTAATAAAAATAATAATGATAGTAGTAGTAATACTAATACTTATGTTAATAATAATAATAATAATAATAATAATAATAATAATAATAATAATAATAATAATAATAACTTGATACTAATATTAATGTTAATGATAATAATAATAGTTTATGTTATTTTCGTAATGAGAATAGTAATAATAATCATATTCATAATAATAATAATAATAATAATAATAATAATAATAATAATAATAAAAATCCTAATTATAATTATAATACATATATTAATAATAACGATAATGATAATATTCTTAATTTGATTAATGATAATGATACTTCTAAATATTAAGGGTAATAACAATTATCATAGTAATAATAACAATAACTAATAATAATAATAATAATAACCATAATAATAATAATGATAAAAAAATAAATAAAAGAGTATACCCTTTTCTTAAAAAGAATTGCCCCAGACGGGACTCGAACCCGCGACCTCCCGTTCACCCAACACTCCCATAAACCATCCCCCTGTCCTTGCATATCTGATGAAATTACGTTTTTAATTTATTTTAACCCTCATTCGGTATTCATCTTCTTCAATCTAAAAACAAATGGGCTTCGATCCAAATGAAAACTAAAACATATGGCCAATTAACAGCCCAAAAATACACTGGATCCTCTCAGCTCCAATTGAAAGATTACAGGGTTCGATAAAATATGCTGTAACCATCGTAATAACTAATTGTAAGTGGGATTTCCTGTCGGCCACGAAAAGAAAAAGCAAACAGCGATTTTTGAGTCGATATCATTATTTGCAAGTTGTAGGTTCAAGTTTATAGTTGCAAGTTGGGTTTTGATTGTTTCGGTGGTGATTGGTTGCTCTAGGGTGGCGACTTGGGTGGCTTCACGATGAAGAAGAAGAAGAGAGAAAAGAGTGAGAGAGAGGGAGGTAATTTCGGTTGTAATGGTTTCCTATGATGATGACGATGGTGTCCTTTGAAGATGATGATTTTATGTGGTTTTACTTAGGTTTGTAGTTGTAACCGAGATCGAAAGTAATAGGATAATTTAGGTGATGGTTAGTGGTGGTTGCGAGTTGTAGCTGGTGGTGACAGGCAGCATTTTAGGGTGGCCAGAGGTGGTGGTTGTGGTTTGGTTTTTGGTCTATAAACAGACTCGACAATAAAAAATACAAGATGATACGATTAGTAATAATCGAGGGTGTTTAGTTTGATCAATTAACATGGTGACTTGGGTTTTCGTTGCAAGTGGTTTCCATAACCCAAGTGGGTCTCGGTTGAGGATGGTTATATGGGTGTTTGGTTTGTTTGAGAATCAAAAACAAAACATATGTAAAAACGCAAATGAATGTTCAAGGATGTTAAAAGTGTAATGGTAATAAGTTGGTTGTATTCACGAAAATCAAACAGAATTGAAACAAAACGCAGCAGTAGTCTTAATGGTGTTATGGTGGTGGTCAGTTTGGTACCCGATGGGTAACTAGACAAAAGTTGGAACACCTGCATGTGCTTTTGGTTTGGTTGCGGTTTAGGGTGTCCAAAAGGTGGTGATGAAATAGATGGAAGGTGGTGTTCATGGTGGCCTTCGAACAATACAATGCAGGAACAACAAAGCCATAGTCACAAGTTTCGATCTGTTAGAGATGTGATGTTGGTTTTATAATTGTTGAATATTAACAAATAGGTAGGGTAATATATAAAAGGATGAAAGAAAATAAATAATATAATAATCATAATCATGATGCATATTTCAAAGAAGAAGTTTACAATTTAAACGTGTGATATAATTTTAGCAGCCATGTAACTTGTATCTTTATGTTGACTAAATGGGAAAAATAGCTACATGTTTTCGATGGTTGCTTTTGGTGGTGACTGATGGTTTATGTTAAGGGGTGGTGCACTGTTGGTAATCTTGAAATATGTTTTATTAATGAAAGAAGCAGAAAAAAAAAATAGGTGTTCAAACAAATGTATGTATCTATTTATCTACATATAATAAATTAATATTAATAATAATATAAAAATAAAATATCATGCAATAGTAAATTAAATGACAGTTGGAAAATTTGGAACTCTTCTGCCGACACAAATCCCTATTTTAACACGGACCGGACTTCGTGCTTCATTGTTAATTAGTGGCGAATAAAAGTTCTCAGAAAAATCCCAAAATTTTAAATTAAATAGTTTTATTTATTTTGATCATTATGGTATAAAATCTGATCATTAATTTATTATATAAAAATTACATCAATTGTCCCTCTCAATTCCGGGTAAAATATAAAAAGTGTTAAAATTTAATATCTAGATCCTAAATACATTTTTAGTAGGCCTAAAATTTATAGAACTCATTTTCGGATCACCGTTTATTTTAAAATCATATAATTTCGAATTTAACTTGCTTAATATCAATCGGAACATCAAACGAGTATTACAATCATTTAATATTTATTTTTAATATACTTTATTTATATACAGAGATATATTTTAAATAATAATTATTATATGTAAGATCATATATAATAATTCAGAGTATTGATTCCTAGACTGGTTGATTTCAGAATTCCAAAATGGAAGATCATAAGTCTAAAAGATAAATGTTATATGTATACATATAACTGTTGATGCAGAAATGATACGAGATTCGAAATAATGATTGCTGATTCTCGATAATTGGTATGGCAATTTTTGATGAGTAGATGATGGGATTTCAATGAGTAATATAGATATTTTTCAGAGAGACTAAAGCCGAAGTTGCTGGTACATCTGCTGATAATGTGGTGGAATATAAAAGGTTCCTCGGTAACAATGACATACAGGGCAACATATATATCAAGGTTATAATAAGGTTGTTTCGAACGAAAAGTCGAAGTTGACTTGCTGGAGCTGTGACAAAACTGGCTAATTTGAAAAGGAATTGGAAAGTTATTTTCGGTAATAACAACGCCAAATGAGCTAGCACAGATACGTGTTAACGTTTACTCAGGTTCCGAGTGTTTTCAGGTGCATAACTATTTTCATGACCCGTCCTAATCCATCTAGACGAATACATTACATTTGGTTACATCGCGAGGTACTTGACCTCTATATGATACATTTTACAAACATTGCATTCGTTTTTAAAAGACAAACTTTCATTACATCGAAAGTTGACGGCATGCATACCATTTCATAATATATCCAACTTTAATTGACTTATTAATAATCTTGATGAACTCGACGACCCGAATGCAACGTCTTTTGAAATATGTCATGAATGACTCCAAGTAATATCTCTAAAATGAGCAAATTCACAGCGGAAGATTTATTTCATACCTGAGAATAATCATGCTTTCAAGTATCAACCAAAAGGGTGGTGAGTTCATAGGTTTATCATAAAATAATAAAATTCATTATTTTGATAGACCACCAGATTTAATATTTCCATTTCCCATAACCATTATGCATAAAATTCATTCATATGGATTGAACACCTGGTAATCGACCTTAACAAATTTGCATATAGAATATCCTCATCATTCCGGGACAACTTCGGACAAGATAAATTTGCCATCATTCCGGGAAAACTTCGACATGATAAATTCGCCATCATTCCGGGAAAAATTCGGACATGATAAATTCGCCATCATTCCGGGAAAACTTCGGACATGATAAATTCTCCATCATTCTGGAAAAACTTCGGACATGATAAATTCGCCATCATTCCGGGAAAACTTCGGACATGATAAATTCGCCATCATTCCGGGAAAACTTCGGACATGATAAAAAGGGCACATTCGATTTCGATAATTCAACCATAGAATGTAGTTTCGATTACTTGAGTCTATTTAGTAAAACAGTTATAAAAGTATTTCATGTATTCGCAATTCAAAATATATTTCAAAAGTATTTAACAAAACAGTTATAAAAACAGCGCATGTATTCTCAGTCCCAAAAATGTAAAGAGTAAAAGGGAATCAAACGAACTCACCATACTGTATTTTGTAGTAAAAATACATATGACGACATTGAACAAGTATAGGGTTGGCCTCGGATTCACGAACCTATATCATTTGTAGATATATTAACACACGTAATCGTAATCGATCAATTATATATATACTCTTGTTATTAATAATATATTTTGTTATACTATATGTTATTTATATAAATTTAATATATTTAGTTTATATGTTTTATATAACTATTACTTATCATTAATAATAAAAACTATATATTAAGGTTTAGTATATATTTATATATTAATTGATATAGCTAAACTAATATCTTTTTTTATAATAAAAGTATAGCGCAATGTATTTTTATATAAAAGTATCTATTTATGATAATATTGATAGTTTTATTGATAACAAAGTAATAATTTTATAAGAATGATAATAATGATAATAAGTTTAATAATAATAATACTAATGATTATTATATTAATAATAATAATGATAATATTTATAATACTACTTATTTACTAATAATAATATTCTTATTTATAACTATAATAATAATAATAATAATAATAATAATAATAATAATAATAATAATAATAATAATAATAATAATAATAATAATAATGATAACTAATACTTGCATGACAAAATTTATAATAATAAATACATTAGTAATGTTAATAATAATAATAATAGTTTTAATTTTTATAACTATGATAATAATAATAATAATAAATAATAAATATGAAAACTACCTCTTATAAAACGAGTTCCAAAAAGAAAACAAGCCACTGCAGGGATCGAACCCGTGACCTCTCGTTTAACAGCTACACCCCCAACCACTAAACCGTTCGTTTGTATTTGTAGTAACTCGTGTGTTTAATTAATTATGTACCAATTCGTGTAACATCTTCATCATAAATCACTTATCATTTTCATCATCATCCATCATTCTTATCATACATTATTATCGTCATTTAACCAAATCCTAATCCAACATCATTATACTCGTATCATTATCATAATCATACTATGGATCCTTATCATTTTCCTACTCGTCATCACCGTATTGTATCAATCATAATCGTAACATAATCATCGCCAAATCCCTTTACGTAACATTATGATAAACATCATCATTATCAACTTATATCATCTTTTTTTTACATCTCTAATCATCATCATCGTTATCAGCACAACATATTCAACATCATATTCTATTGAATATCAACGGAAACATAGTAGTCCCATCATACAGTCCCTTAAATCGTTGAGCCCAACTTATTTGCAGTCCATTAATGATAAAGTCCAAGAACCGTTGTGACCCAAGAAGAATTTATTAATCGGCCTATACATACCTCGGCCCAACTGCAAATGAGATTTCCTGCCCAACAGAGAAGTATATGCGGTGGCCCAATGAAATTGAAGTGGTTTGTTTTCGAGACACAAAATATAAAAGAAACAGAAAACAATGACTAGTGGCAGTTGGTAGTCATTACTTTTAAAATCACATGTTGGTGTGTGTGTGATAATCTTGACCCACCACAGAAAAAGCTTCATAAATAAATGATCAAGTGGTCTTCTGATTAGAGTTTGTCGGTTTGAACAAATGAAAATAGAAAAATATAAAGCAGCTAGTATTTCAAAATTATTTTGTGGGCTTCTTGTCGACTGAAAACAGAAAAGGAAAAAATAATTGTAGTAGCAGAATGTTGCAGTAATATTGTGGTGGTTCGAATAAATCAGAAAAACCTACAGTAACTATACGGGGGTTGTGACGGTGGTTTCAATATAGTGGTTTGTGGGTTTCATATCTCTGGATGGTGGTGGGTTTGATTACGGGTTTGATTGTGGGTTTGCGATTTGTGGCATTTGTATTAGAAGAAGAAACGAATTAGTAGCCTGGGTGCATGTTTTCAAGTTTTCATTTGAAACAACAAAAGTAATACGTTCGTGTTTTATCAGAAAAATAGCAGCTGTTACATGGGTTCGATGGGTTGGGTTGTAGCTCGTTTGAAACAGACAACGTTTATATTATCATAAATTAGTAGTAAGGTGGTGATTATTTCATGGGTGTTGGTTGTGGGTTCATGGTGGTGAAGATGGGTCTCGATTAAAACATAAAAGAAAGAACAAAACGTAGCAGGTTGTAGTTACAAACAGAAAACATTAAACTTAAGTAACGAAGGGAAGAATGTGAGTTTTGGTTGCAACCTTTTGAATACGATCGTTATCCATATTCTGTAACATCATTCCTCATCAATATCATTAACGTCATCGTAGCATCATCATTAGCATCACGTAACATTTCTATCATCATTTCATTCGATAAACAGTAGACACACATTAAACGGGCATTAGTTATAGTCGAGTAGCAATATTTACAGCAGTGGTGTGTGGTTTTTCATTGTTGAAGTAGGTGTTGATGGAGTGGATGATGAGATTAGGTTTGATCGAACAAGATGGTGGGTTGTGAGGTGATAAAGTGGGTCTTCAAACTAGAAGGTAATGGTGGTGTTATAAGATGGTCGTGGAAGGTGATCAGTGGTGGTTTGCTCGGTGATCATGGGTGGTGAGGAGGGTTGTGATGGTTGTAGGTTGTCAAGAA
Organism: Rutidosis leptorrhynchoides; assembly: GCF_046630445.1. Classification (NCBI taxonomy): domain Eukaryota; kingdom Viridiplantae; phylum Streptophyta; class Magnoliopsida; order Asterales; family Asteraceae; genus Rutidosis; species Rutidosis leptorrhynchoides. Next base: position 142,609,314 of record NC_092340.1, read on the forward strand.
GAATAATAGAAGAGGAGAAGTGTAGTTCTCGAATGCTATAAATCAATATGTATGCTATGTATATTATATATATATATATATATATATATATATATATATATATATATATATATATATATATATATATATATATATATATATACATATATAGAATGCAGTTTTCAAAAAGGAAATAGTAACAAACAGTAATATCATCATTCAATTCTCAATTATAATCTGTGGATGTTTGTGTTGATTGAACAAAGACAAGTAACCGAATAACGATATAATAATAAATTAATATGTGATTGAAAAGAAACGTGGGAAAGGATTGACACAGCAAAGCAGCCTTCTCAATTGTTGTTTCCTTGTGCCGACAGTTTATTTAAGAATGATATTTCGTACCCCGTTGTTAAACAGTGGCGGATAAAAGTATTCAGAAAAATCCCATATTTTAAAATTAACTATATTTATTTACTTTGGTCATTATGGTATAAAATTCGATCCTTAATTTCTTAAATAAAAATTGCATCAATTGTCCCTCCCAATTCTGGGTAAAATATAAAAAGTGTTAAAATTAAATATTTAGATCCTAAATATACTTTTAATAAGCCTATAACTTATATAACCCATTTTTGTATCACCGTTTATTTTAAAATCATATAAGTTCGAATTAAACTTCTCTAATATCAATCAGAACATCAAACGAGTATTACAATCATTTAATATTTACTTTTAATATACTTTTATGTATATATAGATATGTTTTAAATAATAATTATTAATATATCATATTTCTTAACAACAACATTCAATATTTCAAATTATACTTGCAATTATTATTTATATATATACACACATATCTATTTTCAAATAGTTGTTCGTGAATCGTTGAGAACAGTCGAAGGGTAATTGAATATATGAACATAGTTCCAAAGTTTTCGAAGCTCAACATTACAGACTTTGCTTAACGTATCGAATTCATATAAAGATTAAGTTTAAATTTGGTCGAAAATTTCCGGGTCGTCACAGTACCTACCCGTTAAAGAAATTTCGTCCCGAAATTTGAGTGAGGTGGTCATGGCTAACAATAAAAATGTTTTCATGACGAATATGAGTTTATAAATAGAGTTTTATCATCTTTGAGTAATATGGATAAAACAATTCGATTATTCGAAGAGTACGAGTGAAACTATCACAATTAGTGAAATGAAGAAAAGTAAGTTTCGTCATAACTTTTGACGTAGTCATGGTTGAATTCCGGAATTCAAGGGATTTAAAGAAAATCTTCGAAATCTAAAAGATTTGATTCTCCGGCGAGTAAGGAAATTAAGATCTCTATAATTAAATACGATGATCTGCCTCGATTACTCTGTCTGATATTTCCATTATAAATTAAACTTTTTCTGTTCCATTATTTTCTTCACTCCTATACTTTTCTTTCCTCGATTTTAAGTACCGCAAGTAATGATCCAAGATCCGTAGATGTGAGCTTTGGAATAAACAAAACTAATGTTCTAAGAGAGATTGTAATGGCACGATCTTGATTGGTTAAATTACCAAAATTCAAGAGAAAAGATAGAATTATCAGAAAGATATATTCTTGATATGTTTAGAGATTAGGTAGAATGTAAGAGTCGTGTACATGGCACATAATGATGTTAGGGTCTGTGAATCATCAAGTTCCATTAGCAACTCAGCATGACTTAATGTAATATAATCACGTTGATCAAGTTTCATTATATTATACTAATTCATGCTTCAGTTCCCAACTCTACTTCAAAAACATTCATACTTTAAACTCAGAGTTTTCAGATGTTTAGAAACTAAAACAGTTTTCTTTAAGATGTAACACAGATAGCGTGAAGAGATAAATAATCTCATATGAGGATAGTTATGACAATATCATCAGAAATATTGAGAATATTTATAATGAAAGATACGATGATATCTTAGAATTTCTAATATCAATGGATGATGAAGAGATTTGTTCGTAAAGGTTTAGAGTTAGGAGCAAGGTATTCGTTAATAACTTCAGCAGACACTGAATCATTTGGATTCTTTGAAGGTATGTTTAGGCTTTGTGATTTATCCACAGATTCCTTCATGGTTTGCTCAATCCGTTTTCCAATTCCATCTTTTCTGAGCTTTGCCAACATACTATTCTTTATCATCAAACTTTCGACGATTAAGGTCGTTTACAGTTGTCTACATTTTCTGCTGCTTCATTCTGCTTTTTCAACATTCGGAGTATTGATTTGTAGACTGAGTGCTTTTCAGAATTTCAGAATGGAAGATTATAATTCTAAGAGATAAATGTTATACATATAACTGTTGATGTAGAAATGCTGTGAGTTTTCAAAGTACTGATTGCTGATACCCGGTAATTGGTATGGCAGTTCTCGTTACAAGATGCGGATGAGTATATGATAGGTTTTAATGAATAAATATAGTGATTTATCGGAGAGATTTAAACCACGGAGCGACGAGGTTACTGATACGTCTGTGGTTATAAAGGTGGAATATAAAAGGTTCCCTGGTAACAATAAAAGAGCACGCATATATATCAAGGTTATAATAAGGTTGTTTCGAACGAAAAGTCGAAGTTGACTTGCTGGAGCTGTGACAAAACTGGCTATCTCAAACAGGAGTTGAAACGTTATTTTCGATACTAGTAACGTTAAAGGAATTAGCACATATACGTGTTAAACGTTTACTCAGGTTCGGAGTATTTTCAGGTGCATAACTATATGCATCAATATTTTCTTCCGTAGATGAAGTGCGGTTGGTTCATCCTCTCGATTGAGGTGTTTTCAAGAATCATGAAATGTTTGAACGCAGATTGTAATCGTCAAGATACAAACGAGGTTTAAGATGAAATCAAGTGGCAAACTTGAAGAAATGTTTAGTTTCATATGTTATAATCAATATTTTAATTCATTTAAATTGTCCAATGTTGGTAGTCCACAGTTAGTAGTTCACATTTCATATATAGTTTAATATATAATATTCAAATTAATTAATACGTGTCGTGACCCGTTATATACATGTCTCAGACTCGATCACAACTCAAAGTATATATATATTATTTGAGAATCAACTTCAACCCTGTATAGCGAACTCGAACATTACATCATATAGAGTGTCTATGGTTATTCCAAATAATATATATAGATGCGTCGATATGATATGTTAAAATCTTGTATACGTGTCCCGATATTTAAAGTGCGTAAAATAAATAACAGAAATTAAATGACAATAAATAAAATTGCGATAAATAAATGTAATCAGTTAGCTAGGAACAGTTAGCTGGAAACAGTTAGTGTGAATTTTTAACCAATTTTCTCATAGTTAATTTGTTTGTTTCTAACAAATTTTATTTTGTCCAATGTTTTATTCATTATGCCACTTATTGGGTTTTGATAGGTCAAAATCCAAATATGAGATTGAATGAAAATGGTTATTCTGTGGTGAACGGATTTGTATATCTGTGGATGTAAGTAGGATAGTAAATGACTGCTGAATCAGATTTTAAGAATGTACAGTGTAACTTATTAATGTGAAATCTAAATATTCCTCGGGTATTACCTACCCGTTAAAATATTTTCACCATTAACAGTTTGTACAAAAGAATTTTTAATTACAATCTTTATGAAAACGTATATACATATATATTTTCTTCAGATGTAACCATGGATTTAATGAGTCGATATGATATTAAACTCATTTGATTTACTGTTAGAACAAGAATATATAATCTCTAAAACATTAGAGATTACATACTCGCCATATCGAACGAAGATAAATGATGTAGAACGTCATGTAGAACGATGATTATACTCGAGGTACAGAATGAGATGTTGAGGCATGTGATGTTAAAACTTGGGTTGTTGGTGGTACCGTTGGTGCCGGTGATGTTGCTGAACCTGGTAAGTTTTGCACCATATTTTCCAAATTAATTACTCGAGTGCGAAGTTCATTGACTTCTTCTATTACCCCGAAATGATTGTCGGTCGGAACGAGTGGGTGAATAAGGTTTAGAATTGTGGATAGAATATAATTGTGTCGAGTTATCCTGGAAATGAGGCTGAAAATGGTATTTCAGATAGGTTCGCCGGTAAGTGCTATAGGTTCTTCACCAAGAGGTGAATTCGGTTGGTGGAAGGAATCGCCTTCTTCGTGTCTCCATTGATTATGTCGACTACGAACTCATCGGATGAATTGGGGATGGCTGATTTGGTTGATTCATTTCGGTGACGCGACTTTCGGAGCTTAGGTGAACATCCATGTCGGAATCCGAGGGACTTGAACTAGTGACGAGTTCCATTTCGTACGATTGAATAAAGGATTTTTTTTCATATAAAATGATTTTCGGTTATCGAATGGTATTCTAATTACATAGAATATATATATATATATAGAGCAAAAGATTTTGTAGATAACAGAGAAAATTTCGAAAGCTGTCAGGCAAAGGTAGCAGTAACAGATACGCTAAGATATGAATTTTGTCTATATACTATTCATGCAATTAATACAGTAAGATGTGTCTAGACTAAGAATGATAAGTAGGTAATTTCCTACGGATGATAAGTAGATGATTTCTGACTAGAAATGATAAGCAAAACTTTTGATATGCAGACAAGGTCGAAGTCCAGACTCAATAATGCATCCTAACAACTATCAGTTAGACACACTAATGCAAGACCTAGTTCGCTAAGACCACCGCTCTGATACCAACTTTCTTGACCCGTCCTAATCCATCTGGACGAATACATTACATTTGGTTACATTGCGAGGTACTTGACCTCTATATGATATATTTTACAAACATTGCATTCGTTTTTAAAAGACAAACTTTCATTACAAAAAAAGTTGACGGTATGCATGCCATTTCATAATATATCCAACTATAATTGACTTTTTAATAATCTTGATGAACTCGACAACTCGAATGAAACGTCTTTTGAAATATGTCATGAATGACTCCAAGTAATATCTCTAAAATGAGCAAATGCACAGCGGAAGATTTATTTCATACCTGAGAATAAACATGCTTTCAAGTGTCCACCAAAAGGGTGGCGAGTTCATAGGTTTATCATAAAATAATAAAATTCATCATTTTGATAGAACACCAGATTTAATATTTCCATTTCCCATAACCATTATGCATAAAATTCATTCATATGGATTGAACACCTGGTAATCGACCTTAACAAATTTGCATATAGAATATCCTCATCATTCCGGGACAACTTCGGACAAGATAAATTTACCATCATTCCGGGAAAACTTCGGACATGATAAATTCGCCATCATTTCGGGAAAACTTCGGACATGATAAATTCGCCATCATTCCGGGAAAACTTCGGACATGATAAATTCGCCATCATTCCGGGAAAACTTCGGACATGATAAAAAGGGCACATTCGATTTCGATAATTCAACCATAGAATGTAGTTTCGATTACTTATGTCTATTTCGTAAAACAGTTATAAAAGTATTTCATGTATTCGCAGTTCAAAATATATTTCAAAAGCATTTAACAAAACAGTTATAAAAACAGCGCATGTATTCTCAGTCCCAAAAATGTAAAGAGTAAAAGGGAATCAAACGAACTCACCATACTGTATTTTGTAGTAAAAATACATATGACGACATTGAACAAGTATAGGTTTAGCCTCGGATTCATGAACCTATATCATTTGTGGATATATTAACATACGTAATCATAATCGATCAATTATATATATTCTCTTGTTATTAATAATATATTTGTTATACTGTATGTTATTTATATAAATTTAATATATTTAGTTTATATGTTTTATATAACTATTACTTATCATTAATAATAAAAATTATATATTAAGGTTTAGTATATATTTATATATTAATTGATATAGCTAAACTAATATCTTTTTGATAATAAAAGTTTAGCGTAATGTATTTTTATATAAAAGTATCTATTTATGATAATATTGATAGTTTTAGTGATAACAAAGTAATAATTTTATAAGAATGATAATAATGATAATAAGTTTAATAATAATAATACTAATTATTATATTAATAATAATAATGATAATATTTATAATACTACTTATTTACTAATAATAATAATAATATTCTTATTTATAACTATTATAATCATAATAATAATAATGATAACTAATACTTGCATGACAAAATTTATAATAATAAATACATTAGTAATGTTAATAATAATAATAATAATAATAATAATAATAATAATAATAATAATAATAATAATAATAATAATGGTTTTAATATTTATAACTATGATAATAATAATAATAATAATAAATAATAAATATGAAAACTTCCTCTTATAAAATGAGTTCTAAAAAGAAAACAAGCCACTGCAGGGCTTGAACCCGTGACCTCTCGTTTAACAGCTACACCCTCAACCACTGAACCGTTCGTTTGTATTTGTAGTAACTCGTGTGTTTAACTAATTATGTACCAATTCATGTAACATCTTCATCATAAATCACTTATCATTTTCATCATCATCCATCATTCTTATCACACATTATTATAGTCATTTAACCTAATCCTAATCTAACATCATTATACTCGTATCATTATCATAATCATACTACGGATTCTTATCATTTTCCTACTCATCATCACCGTATTGTATCAATCATAATCGTAACATAATCATCGCCAAATCCCTTTACGTAACATTATGATAAACATCATCATTATCAACTTATATCATCTTTTTTTACCTCTCTAATCATCATCATCGTTATCAGCACAACATATTCAACATCATATTCTATTGAATATCAACGGAAACATAGTAGTCCCATCATACAGTCCCTTAAATCGTTAAGCCCAACTTATTTGCAGTCCATTAATGATGAAGTCCAAGAACCATTGTGACCCAAGAAGAATTTATTAATCGGCCCATACATACCTTGGCCCAACTGCAAATGAGATTTCCGGCCCAACAGAGAAGTATATGTGGTGGCCTAATGAAATTGAAGTGGTTTGTTTTCGAGACACAAAATATAAAAGAAATAGAAAACAACGACTAGTGGCAGTTGGTAGTCATTCCTTTTAATATCACATGTTGGTGTGTGTGTGTGATAATCTTGACCCACCACAGAAAAATCTTCATAAATAAATGATCAAGTGGTCTTCTGATTAGAGTTTGTCAGTTTGAAAAAATGAAAACAGAAAAATATAAAGCAGCGAGTATTTCAAAATTATTTTGTGGGCTTCTTGTCGACTGAAAATAGAAAAGGAAAAAATAATTGTAGTAGCAGAATGTTGCAGTAATATTGTGGTGGTTTGAATAAAACAGAACAACTTACAGCAACTATACGGGGGTTGTGATGGTGGTTTCAATATAGTGGTTTTTGGGTTTCATATCTCTGGATGGTGGTGGGTTTGATTACGGGTTTGATTGTGGGTTTGAGATTTGTGGTGTTTGTATTAGAAGAAGAAACGAATTAGTAGCCTGGGTGCATGTTTTCAAGTTTTCATTTGAAACGAAAAATGTAATACGTTCGTGTTTTATCATAAAAATAGCAGCTGTTACATGGGTTCGATGGGTTGGGTTGTAGCTCGTTTGAAACAGACAAAGTTTATATTATCATAAATTAGTAGTAAGGTGGTGATTATTTCATGGGTGTTGGTTGTGGGTTCATGGTGGTGAAGATGGGTCTCGATTAAAACATAAAAGAAAGAACAAAACGTAGCAGGTTGTAGTTACAAACAGAAAACATTAAACTTAAGTAACGAAGGGAAGAATGTGAGTTTTGGTTGCAACCTTTTGAATACGATCGTTATCCATTTTCTGTAACATCATTCCTCATCAATATCATTAACGTCATCGTAGCATCATCATTAGCATCACGTAACATTTCTATCATCATTTCATTCGATAAACAGTAGACACACATTAAACGGGCATTAGTTATAGTCGAGCAGTAATATTTACGGTAGTGGTGTGTGGTTTTTCATTGTTTAAGTGGGTGGTGATGGAGTGGATGATGAGATTGGGTTTGATCGAACAAGATGGTGGGTTGTGAGGTGATAAAGTGGGTCTTCAAACTAGAAGGTAATGGTGGTGTTATAAGATGGTTGTGGAAGGTGATCAGTGGTGGTTTTCTCGGTGATCATGGGTGGTGAGGAGGGTTGTGATGGTTGTCGGTTGTCAAGAAGATTAATAGAAGAAGGAGAAGTGTAGTTCTCGAATGCTATAAATCAATATGTATGCTATGTATATATATTATATATTATATATATATATATATATATATATATATATACATATATAGAATGCAGTTTTCAAAAAGGAAATAGTAACAAACAGTAATATCATCATTCAATTCTCAATTATAATCTGTGGATGTTTGTGTTGATTGAACAAAGACAAGTAACCGAATAACGATATAATATATAAATTATATAGAAATTAATATATAATATATAAATTAATATGTGATTGAAAAGAAACGTGGGAAAGGATTGACACAGCAAAGCAGCCTTCTCAATTGTTGTTTCCTTGTGCCGACAGTTTATTTAAGAATGATATTTCGTACCCCGGTGCTAAACAGTGGCGGATAAAAGTATTCAGAAATATCCCATATTTTAAAATTAACTATATTTATTTACTTTGGTCATTATGGTATAAAATTCGATCCTTAATTTGTTAAATAAAAATTGCATCAATTGTCTCTCCCAATTCTGGGTAAAATATAAAAAGTGTTAAAATTAAATATTTAGATCCTAACTATACTTTTAATAAGCCTGTAACTTATATAAACCATTTTTGTATCACCGTTTATTTTAAAATCATATAAGTTTGAATTAAACTTCTCTAATATCAATCGGAACATCAAACGAGTATTACAATCATTTAACATTTACTTTTAATATACTTTTATGTATATATAGATATGTTTTAAATAATAATTATTAATATATCATATTTCTTAACAACAACATTCAATATTTCAAATTATACTTCCAATTATTATTTATATATATACACATATCTATTTTCAAATAGTTGTTCATGAATCGTTGAGAAAAGTCGAAGGGTAATTGAATATATGAACATAGTTCCAAAGTTTTCGAGGCTCAACATTACAGACTCTGCTTATCGTATCGAATTCATATAAAGATTAAGTTTAAATTTGGTCGAAAATTTCTTGGTCGTCACAACTATATGCATCAATCTTTTCTTCTGTAGATGAAGTGCGGTTGGTTCATCATCTGGATTAAGGTGTTTTCAAGAATTATGAAAGGTTTGGACGCAGATTGAAATCGTCAAGATACAAATGAGGTTTAAGATGAAATCAAGTGGCAAACTTGAAGAAATGTTTAGTTTCATATGTTATAATCAATATTTTAATTTATTTTAATTGTCCAATGATAGCAGCCCCCAGTTGATAGTCCACAGTTAGCAGTTCAATAATTCATATATAGTTTAATATATTATATTCGAATTAATTAATACGTGTCGTGACCCATTGTATGTATGTCTCAGACTCGATCACAACTCAAAGTATATATATTATTTTAGAATCAACCTCAACCCTGTATAGCTAACTCAAGCTTTACTGCATATAGAGTGTCTATGGTTATTCCAAATAATATATATAGATGCGTCGATATGATATGTTAAAACCTTATATACGTGTCCCGATATTTAAAGTGCGTAAAAAAAATAATAGAAATTAAATAACGATAAATAAAATTGCGAGAATATAAATTGCGATAATTAAATTGCGATAAATAAAATGTAATCAGTTAGCTAGGAAAAGTAAGCTAGGAACAGTTAGCGTGGATTCTTAACAAACTTTCTCATAGTTAATTTGTTTGTTTCTAACAAATTTTATTTTTGTCCAATGTTTTCTTCATTATGCCACTTGTTGGATTCTGATAGGTCAAATCCAAATATGAAATTGAATGAAAATGGTTATTCTGTAGTGAACGGATTCGTATCTCTGTAGATGTAAGTGGGATAGTAAATGAATGTTGAATCAGATTTGAAGAATGTACAGTGTAACTTATTAATGTGAAATTTAAATATTCCTCGGGTATTACCTACCCGTTAAAATATTTTTACCATTAACAATTTGTATGAAAGAATTTTTAATTACAATCTTTATAAAAATATACTTACATATATATTTTCTTCAGATGTAATCATGGATTTAATGAGTTAATATAATATTAATCTCATTTAATTTACCATTAGAACTAGAATACATAATCTCTAAAACATTAGAGATTACATAATCGCCATGAAGAACGAAGATAATTGATGTAGAATGATTCGTAGAACGATGATTATGCTCGAGGTACGTAATGAGTTGTTGAGGCGTGTGATGTTGAAACTTGGGTTGTTAGTGGTACTGGTATTGATGTTGGTGATACTGTTGGTGCCGGTGGTGTTGTTGAAGCTGGTAAATTTTGCATCATATTCTCCAAATTGATTACTCGAGCGCAAAGTTCGTTGACTTCTTCTATTATTCTTAGATGATTGTCGGTCGGAACGAGCGGATGAATAAGGTTTAGAATTTTAGATAGAATATAATCGTGGTGAGATACTCTGGAAATGAGAGTAAAAATGGTGTTTCGAATGGGTTCGCTGGTAAGTGCTTCAGGTTCTTCACCAAGAGGTGAATTTGGTTGGTGGAAGGGGATCGCCTTCTTCGCGTCTCCATTGATTAAGTACGCTACGAACCCATCAGATGAATTGGGGATGGATGATTGGTTGATTCATTCTGGTGACGCTGCTTTCAGAGCTCAAGTGTGTATCCATATCGGAATAGATGTCGAAATCCGAGGAACTTAAACTAGTGGCGAGTTCCATTTCGTACGATTGCGTAAAGGGTTTTTCGGTATGAAATGATTTTCTGCTTTCGAATGGTATTCGAATTACATAGAATGAATATATATATATATATATATATATATATATATATATATATATATATATATATATATATATATATATATATATATATATGTATATGTATATATATGTGTGTGTATATATATATGTATATATATGTGTGTGTGTGTGTATATATATATATATATATATATATATATATATATATATATATATATATATATATATATATATATATATATAGAACAAAAGATTTCGTAGAATACGGAGGAATTTACGGAATATGTCAAGCAAAGTTTACAGTAACAGATACACTAAGATATGAATTTTGTCTATACACTATTCATGCAATTAATGTAGTAACAAGTGTCTAGACTAAGAATGATAAGTAGGTAATTTCCTAAGGATGATAAGCAGGTAATTTTCGACACGAAATGATAAGCAAAACTTTTGACATGCAGACACGGTCGAAGTCCGACTCACTAATGCATCTAAACAATTATCACTTAGACACACTAATGCAAGACCTAGTTCGCTAAGACCACCGCTATGATACCAACTGAAAGGACCCGTTCATATACATTATAAACGATTCACAATAGTTGATTTCATCGCGAGGTACTTGACCTCTATATGATACATTTTACAAACATTGCATTCGTTTTTAAAAGACAAACTTTCATTACATCAAAAATTGACGACATGCATACCATTTCATAATATATCCAACTATAATTGACTTAATAATAATCTTGATGAACTCAATGACTCGAATGCAACGTCTTTTGAAATATGTCATGAATGACTCCAACTAATATCTCTAAAATGAGCAAATGCATAGCGGATGATTTCTTTCATACATGAGAATAAACATGCTTTCAAGTGTCAACCAAAAGGTTGGTGAGTTCATTAGTTTATCGTAATCAATCATTTCCATAATTTTAATAGACTACAAGATTTTATTTAATCAATAATCATACACTCGCAAGTGTTTAAAATTCATTCATATGGATTGGACACCTGGTAACTGACATTAACAAAATGCATCTAGAATATCCCCAAACATATAAACATCGAAATACTAAAGCAGTTCAAATTCTCTGACTGGGGCGTGTCAAAACCCATAGATCTATCTTTAGGATTTGCGTCAATTGGTGGCAATTATAATAAACACCAATTCTTAGGCTACCAAGTTCAACAAGGGTGATATCCAGTATAACAATTCAACCATAGAATGTAGTTTTGATTACTTGTGTCTATTTCGTAAAACATTTATAAAAACGCATGTATTCTCAGTCCCAAATATATATCTATTAAAACATATAATGGAAATCTCATAATTTCTTTTATTAATCATATAATTTTTTTATATGTTTGTAGTTATATAAATTTTTAATGCTAAATTTTATTTATTACATATACTTTATTTATATGTATTATATCTTAAGTTATATGTTATATATATCTACTCTGTATATATACATTTAAAATAATTAATATTTATTTGTTTAGTCATATTAATATATATATATATATATATACATATATATATATATATATATATATATATATATATATATATATATATATATATATATATATATATATAACATATGTTTAGTATTATATTAAAAATCGATAGTTTGTTATATGTAAGTATTTATATAAATAATGTTCATAATAACAATACTAACCTAACTGAGTAAATAACTTTAGTAAAAATGTTAATTTTTGATATAAAGGTAGTTTTAATAAAAATAATAATGATAATAGTAGTAATACTAATACTTATGTTAATAATAATAATAATAATAATAATAATAATAATAATAATAATAATAATAATAATAATAATAATAATTATAATTATAACTTGATACTAATATTAATGTTAATGATAATAATAATAGTTTATGTTATTTTCGTAATGAGAATAGTAATAATAATCATATTCATAATAATAATAATAATAATAATAATAATAATAATAATAATAATAATAATAATAATAATAATAATAATAATAATAATAATAATAATAATAATCCTAATTATAATTATAATACATATATTAATAATAACGATAATGATAATATTCTTAATTTAATTAATGATAATGATACTTCTAAATATTAAGGGTAATAACAATTATCATAGTAATAATAACAATAACTAATAATAATAATAATAACCATAATAATAATAATGATAAAAAAAATAAATAAAAGAGTATACCCTTTTCTTAAAAAGAATTGCCCCAGACGGGACTCGAACCCGCGACCTCCCGTTCACCCTACACTCCCATAAACCATCCCCCTGTCCTTGCATATCTGATGAAATTACGTTTTTAATATGTTTTAACCCTCATTCGGTATTCATCTTCTTCAATCTAAAAACAAATGGGCTTCGGCCCAAATGAAAACTGAAACATATGGCCAATTAACAGCCCAAAAATACACTGGATCCTCTCAGATCCAATTGAAAGATTACAGGGTTTGATAAAATATGTTATAACCATCGTAATAACTAATTGTAAGTGGGATTTCCCGTCGGCCATGAAAAGAAAAAGCAAACAGCGGTTTTTGAGTCGATATCATTATTTACAAGTTGTAGGTTCAAGTTTATAGTTTTTTGTAAGAAAACAGAAAACCATACGAGCAGTTGCATCGAAGAGAAAGAAAAATAAAAATAGGGTTTTGGTGTTTGGGTTTGTGAACTATTGAGCAAGACAGAAACAAGTATGGCATCAGTTACAGTGGCCGTTGGGTTTTGATTGTTTAGGTGGTGATTGGTTGCTCTAGGGTGGCGACTTGGGTGGCTTCACGATGAAGAAGAAGAAGAGAGGAAAGAGTGAGAGAGAGGGAGGTGATTTTGGTTGTAATGGTTTCCTATGATGATGACGATGGTGTCCTTTGAAGATGATGATTTTATGTGGTTTTACTTAGGTTTGTAGTTGCAACCGAGTTCGAAAGTAATAGGATAATTTAGGTGATGGTTAGTGGTGGTTGCGAGTTATAGCTGGTGGTGACAGGCAGCAGTTTAGGGTGGCCAGAGGTGGTGGTTGTGGTTTGGTTTTTGGTCTATAAACAGACTCGACAAGAACAAATACAAGATGATACGATTAGTAATAATCGAGGGTGTTTGGTTTGGTTAATTAACATGGTGACTTGGGTTTTCGTTGCAAGTGGTTTCTATAACCTAAGTGGGTCTCGGTTGAGAATGGTTATATGGGTGTTTGGTTTGTTTGAGAATCGAAAACAAAACATATGTAAAAACGCAAATGAATGTTCAAGGGTGTTGAAAGTGTAATGGTAATAAGTTGGTTGTATTCACGAAAATCAAACAGAATTGAAACAAAACGCAGCAGTAGTCTTAATGGTGTTATGGTGGTGGTCAGTTTGGTACCCGATGGGTAACTAGACAAAAGTTGGAACACCTGTAGGTGGTTTTGGTTTAGTTGCGGTTTAGGGTGTCTAAAAGGTGGTGATGAAATAGATGGAAGTGGCCTTCGAACAATAGATTGCAGGAACAACAAAGCCATAGTCACAAGTTTCGATCTGTTAGAGATGTGAAGTTGGGTTTATAATGGTTGAATATTAACAAATAGGTAGGGTAATATATAAAAGGAGGAAAGAAAATAAATAATATAATAATCATAATCATGATGCATATTTCAAAGAAGAAGTTTAGAATTTAAACGTGTGATATAATTTTAGCAGCCATGTAACTTGTATCTTTATGTCGACTAAATGGGAAAAATAGCTACATGTTTTCGGTGGTGGCTTTTGGTGGTGACTGATGGTGTATGTTAAGGGGTGGTGCACTGTTGGTGATCTTGAAATATGTTTTATTAATTAAAGAAGCAGAAAAAATAGGTGTTCAAACAAATGTATGTATCTATTTATCTACATATAATAAATTAATATTAATAATAATAGAAAAATAAAATATCATGCAATAGTAAATCAAATGACAGTTGGAAAATTTGGAACTCTTCTGCCGACACAAATCCCTATTTTAACACGGACCGGACTTCGTGCTTCATTGTTAATCAGTGACGAATAAAAGTTCTCAGAAAAATCCCAAATTTTTAAATTAAATAGTTTTATTTATTTTGGTCATTATGGTATAAAATCTGATCATTAATTTATTATATAAAAATTATATCAATTGTCCCTCTCAATTCTGGGTAAAATATAAAAAGTGTTAAAATTTAATAACTAGATCCTAAATACATTTTTAGTAGGCCTAAAATTTATAGAACTCATTTTCGAATCACCGTTTATTTTAAAATCATATAATTTCGAATTTAACTTGCTTAATATCAATCGGAACATCAAACGAGTATTACAATCATTTAATATTTATTTTTAATATACTTTATTTATATATAGAGATATATTTTAAATAATAATTATTATAATTTCCTATTTTTATTTTATTAATTTTTAATAACAAAAATATATAATACTTTAAATTATATTTCGAATTATTATTTATATATACATACACACATATCCATTTACAATTAATTGTTCATGAATCGCCGAGAGCAGTCGAAGGTCAATTTAATGAAACAGTTCAAACTTTTTAAGACCTAACATTTAAATAGACTTTGCTTATCATATCGAAACCATATAAAATTAAGTTTAAATTTGGTCGGAAATTTCCGGGTCGTCACATAACAGAAGTTAAGGCAGGGACTAATTTGGGATGTTATTTGGCATATAAGGATGATTTATACAGTTTTGTTAACACGGGGATGATTTGGGCAAAATTCCATAAACACATGGATGATCTGGGCAATTTTGTCTATAAATTATTACTCCTGCTTAATCCAGTGGATATTAATAGAGATAGATGAACTGAAATTAAATGAATATGATCAATGAGTCACCCGAACAACATCATTCAACCAAAAATTCACCATCATAGAGCCGTGAAAAACTACAGAAACCAAACTCGGAGAGGTGAAGAAAAAGCAACTGAAAGTAAATCTACAACACCAAGAAAGTCACCCAAGTAAAGAAGTAGCGTCTAGAAGAAAAAGTAGCAACACAAGACAGAGTGCGACAGAGGGAAACAACAACGAATAAGCGCCATATTTAGAAAAAAAGAAGTTTTTACCATATACCAATCTGTTACCAAACATTACCGTGTACCAAATTGATACCTAACACCACCCTTGAATCAAGTTGTGACCAAACACCACCATTGAACCAAAAAGGTCAAACCACATGACCAGACTTGAAAAAAATGCTTTATTTTTCTTCTTGAACAAAGCATAGCCAAACTACTCCAAACACAAAACTTGAACAAAAAGCCATACTGCCATATGATATTGCTTAAATCATATACATTTCTTGTCGCAATATCGATTCCGTTTATCGTGTTTTTGTGTGTTTTTGCAGCCGTTTAGCTCATTTGTGGTTAAAGATTGAAGAATACATTCTTGGAGCATCGTTTGGAGTTTGTTGCGAATTTTTGAAGATAATTGAGCTCGGAAGTCGATTTAGTGTATCGTATTGATGATTGAAGATTATTAGAGACAAGCTTTTAAGTTTTCATGGACTCGCTGATGCTAAGACAATGTTGTGGGATCATTATTCGCTGAGTTGATAATTGTTGGATTGTGCATCATCGCGTTTTAAGTATATTTGGCCAATTTGTCACGTTTCAAGGATGGATCAGTGCAGAAACCAGGTGGCACGGCGTGCCACATATTGGCCAGGTGTCCCAGAAACAATAAACAGCAGCCACATGGCATGGCGTGCCACCTCCCTAAAGCAGCCCAGAACAGCAGCAAGCTAGCACGGCGTGCCATGTCTTTGGCATGGCGTGCCAAGACAGTTTTTTAGCAGTATTTAAAGCATTTTTTTGGCCATTTGAAGGGTTATCACCCCACCTTTACTGCACACTTTGTTCCAGGCAATTTTTGTACGAAAATTAGGGTTTTATTTCAAGTTCTTTGCATCTTTAATTCTAGTTAACAACATCTTGTGAGTTTGGATCTTCATAACAATTGGTACTTTCTTTTTTCATTTCTTATTAATCTAAGTATGAGATTTTCTTGTGTTAATTGCTTGATCGATTGCTTTTGCATTATGTTAGGCTAAATAATTTGTGTGTTCACTTGATTGTGAACCCTTGATTGTGGATCACTAATTTATGTAATATTATTGCGTTAATCCGACTTTTGATTGTTTTGTTCAACAAAGGACCCATCGTTGTTAGGTTTGATACTTTATTCCAATCACATAGATTGTTGAGCGGTTAACGAGAGTTAATTCGCAACATATGATCTATGCTTCAACACCTCTGGTGACCTAGACAATTACACGAGTATTTATGAGAGATCGGTGTATAAGTGTGATTGGTGATTAGTTGGTATTGAAACCCTAGCAATTGTGTAATTGCATACGATAGCCCGTTGTAGTTTGTGGTTCTATGAGGGTGGAACTGGGTTGAGTCTCGCAGTCATTAGTCAGGTGTGGTTTGACTGACAGGGAAAGATCGATGAAAGTTGGTTAATTCTTGTTGGTTGAAGTCACGTGATTATTTGGCCAGTAGTCATAAGACTATTTACCGTTAACAAAATAACCAATTTAATTCTTATACAATCTACGTCAAAGGAAATCATTCAAGTGGGCACCATTTCCTTATTATTGTCTATTCGTTTTACTTACGTATTTTTATATTGTCAAAATCAAAACAAAACTCCCCATTTTTCTACTACGGTAATATTACTTGATTATCGAATTCTGAATCACATTACTCCATTGGATCAACCGAACTTACTTTTAACTAGCTACATATGACTCGGATTCGTTGCCCATTTGTGTGTTAGTAAATTGAACGTGTTTGTCCCACTTGTATAAGTATAATAAACGTACATCACCATAACAACCTTGAACCAAGCGTTTAAGCAGTTACCGAACAACCAATTTTTTCCCAGCTAAAATAATAAACGCAATTAACAAAGGTTAAATCATCGAAAAATGATAAAACAGAACAAGTATACAACAAAGTAGCGAAAAAGTTTGAAACTAGAACACGCCACCCTACTCGCTATCTACAACCAAACCAATCCCTACGACAAACACAATCATACAAGAAAACCAATAACATGCGCAACTTAATTTAAAAAACACAAACACACTAAAGAAACTAACAAACGAAACAAGACAAAACTAAATGACAACCACACTAAGGAACCGATTTTTCATTTTACCGTTAATCGTCCCTCGATTGATTATTTTTTTTACCCGATTTGTATGTCAATATTACATCTTCGATCAACATTGATGAAGAGGGAATTATAATACCACACAACCATTTACAACTCTGAACCTACCAATACTTACAAAGCATTGAACATACTAACCTACCAATTACTGTAATAATAACTATGAACCTACCAACAATTGATATCATCAGAGATCCAAAACCAAATGAAGTAAACACTTAAGGCAACTCATAACCTGTTGAAGACCCAACCCAAAAAAAAACCTCTACGCCACATCCCTCAATATGAACACCACTCCCTCAAAAGCAGGAACCCACTTGAAAAATAGCAAGAACACGAAGTAGTAACGGCTGCAAAAGCCAGCAGATAGCGGCGGCGTAACTTTGGAAACACCACCGTAAAATTTGAAGGGGCAAAAACAGAACAAAACCGGTGAAAGAAACAAGGACCAGTACCAAATTTTAACGAAAACACCACCGGATCTCAGAACACGGGTGCCACCACCGTGTTCATCGCCTGAGACAGGCGATAGTAGCCTAAAATAGAACCAAAACCCATCAAAAACACCAGATCTGGGCAAAAAGGAGATAGGAATGTGTAAAAGAAGTGAAAGGAGTAAAAAATAGTAAATTCGGCGAGGTGACTCCGGTCCGGCGAAATGCCGGTAACTGGAGGGTGAAATACAGGAGGGCAAGGTTGAAAAAAACGCGAGATGGGACCGAAACGGCAGCGACCTCAAAACGTCACAACGGAAAAAAGGGGGCCGAGACGGGGTCGAAACGGATGTTGACTAATGTTGGCTTTTATATATATAAATATATTTTTACACATATTTTAGAGCTAAAAACACTTCATTGACAAGTTTGTACCCATAATTGCTATTAGCGTTAATATAATACAAAATGGAATACTAAACTAAGTCAATTTTGATTAATTTGACCGACTTATGATCGATTTTAACAGAATTTCTGACTTTTGACCGGCGTTGACCAAATTTTTCCTGCATTTGACCTGACTTTTGACCGTTGACTGGCTTATAAGAAAACGGGATGGGGTCGAAACGGTTTAGTCACCAAAACACCGCAACGGGCGTCGCAACGGACGCCGTTTAAAACAGTGCAGGAGGGAGTTACGTATTTTTTGAAATTTTAGGGTGGAAGAGACGATGAGTGTGTTAGGAGAGATTGATTTATCATTTCTAGCTCACATTGCTGATCAAGTGTTTCAAATATGCGACAATCCATTTTCTAGGGTTTTATAGTGTTCGAATCTAATGCTGATTTGAATCATGATGATAATCGGTTGTTGCATCCCGTCACGAGATACATCTTATCGGTTCTTTGATCGATGCTTCAACTAGTTTTCATGTCACTCCGATCCCGGTAATACTTACAACCTGATTTCATATTAGCTTCCTTACAGCCTGTAGATGATTTTATATTGATTGTGAACTATAGAGACAGCAACAAAAGAATCTTGTATCTTTTTCTTTACGTTTTTCCATTCTCAAGGGAACTTTTGTAGCAATATCTTCACTTTGGGTAACGATTGACAGGTGGTACATATTTTTGGAAACAGCTTTATGCTTCTGGACAGGCATCTTATATATTGAGTACCTACAACATCATGTTACAAACTCATGGTAAGTTGTTACTTTAAAATACCTTGTTATGTGAAGAAAGTTGGTATCAAATTTGACGTTTTTTTTTCTTTTTTTATCAGGTTGATTGATGTGATTGTTATCATATGCTGTGTGTGTTGTTAATGTTGCTAATGTTTGTAGCGACCCGACAAAATCATCATTGACGGCGCCGTTAACTTAGGTCCCGTTGCGTGGTCATAGTCCCTATATGAGACGCGTTTGACCAAAATTATGTCGCATTCATTTGAAACGTACAAGACTTGCAAAGTTTAGTTTACAAAACGGTTCGACAACAAGTTTAAGTTTACAAAAGTTGTAAAGTATAAATGAAATAACTTGCGACATAATTAGTTTAAAATCACGGTTGCTATAAATAGCGTAAGTATGTATACTTTAAGTTTGAATCCAAAAGTGCTATCACTAGCGTATGCATGTATGCTTGACCCCAAGCAAGTAATCAAAGTGTGCGAAAGCATGTATCAAGTAGCCAAGTATGAACATGAGAAACATATAGAAAACTGTCAATGAAAAACGTTGGTGAAATCATAGGTGTATTTGTAAAAGTATGTTTTTGAACCACAAGATTTAGTATAAACCGAATATCAAGCGTATACATCTCAAAAGATGTGTTTGTATCACGAGCATCCAATTATCAAAGCTTAACTGAATCTTACCTCTGCATATAGTGTTAGAACCTACACTATTCTGATAAAATTATATTTCACCCGCGAACGGTAGCGAACCGTCCGAATGAGGTTTCGTTAAACCCGTATGGCCATACAACATAAGTTCACACTTACACCCTACAAGTGTAACTGATGATAATTGGACTTGAGGATTTTTGTTCTAACTCGTACGTATCTTTGCTTTCGTATTTGTGTTCAAAGTATAAGAGTATAAACCGTATAAAATGTATACAAAGTATATGTTTCTCAGCCCATGATTTAAAAGTATAAAAGTTATTGAAAAGGTGGGACTATGATCTCACCTCGAGTGCACGAGTATAAATGTACTTCACAAAGTAAATGTGTGCATGAAAGTTGCTTAGTCTCGACCTAAACGAGATGAAATTGGTATCAAATTATAGAGGATGAAGAGAGGATTCCAAATATGTAATTTGTTTTGATGTAAACTTCCTTGAAATGATTTAGATGATGAATGAATGATTTGGGTGTTTGAGTTCAAAAATGGAAGTAGAGAAAGAGAGAAAGAGATGAGGAGGTGAAAATGGAATGAGTGGTGGAAAGAGTGGGTTGACTAGTTGACCTAGTCAACTAGTTTGCCCACTTGGCAACTTCGGTCCCTCGAGTTTGTAAGCGGGTACGTGAATTAACCGAACGAATATTTTAAAACGCTAGAGTAAACGAGAGATGTTAAAATCAAATAACGGAAATATTACGAACGTTAGTTAGTGAAAGATGCAAATTTAGATAACGAAAGATATTAATCAAAAAAAAAAGACGGTGTTAAAAATAAATTTAACGGAAAAATGCGGGATGTTACATTACCTACACCTTAAAAGAAATTTCGTCCCAAAATTTAGTTGGAAGTAGTAGTTGTTGTTTCTTCTTCGAAACCTTGCGTTGCAAATTCTACGAATAAGTGAAGGTACTTCCTTGGGTATTTCAACGAACTTCGACAGTCGGGATTTTACGTTGTTTAAAAGTTTGGTTTCACGATTTATAATTTCAACCGGTTCTCCTAGGAAGTGGAGTTTGTCATCGATAGTAAGTTCATCGAAAGGAATAACAAGTTCTTGTTTCGCAAGACACTTCTTTAAGTTTGGTACATGGAATGTAGGATGAACGGAGCTCAATTGAGTCAGAAGATCGAAACGGTAAGCAACGGGTCCAATACGTCCCAAGATTTTAAAAGGATCAAAATATCGCGGATTTAGGTTTCTGCGTTTCCCGAAATGGATTTCACCTTTCCAAGGTGCGACTTTTAACATTACGCGGTCCCCCATTTGGAATTCGAGAGGTTTACGTCTAACATCGGCATAGCTCTTTTGGCGACTACGGGTCGTCTTGAGTCTTTCTTGGATTTGAACGATCTTAACGGTTATTTCATGAATGAGTTCGGGTTCGGTGGTTTGCATGTCACCTACTTCGGTTCAACAATTTAGAAAACGTCAATTGCGGATATATGAGTTCTCGAAAGGTGTGGCGTTAATACTCGAATGAAAATTATTGTAGTACTAGAATTCGGCTAAAGGCAAATACTTTTCTCAAGTAAATTTGAAGTTGATAACATAAATTCGTATTACGGTTTTCAAGGTTTGAATCGTATGTTTGCTCGGTTCATCGGGTTGTGGTTGATGTGCAGTACTCATGTCTAAACGTGATCCCGAGGCTTTTTGTAAGGCACTCCAAAAATCTAGAAGTGAAACGAGAATCTCGATTCGAGACGAGGTACATTTCTTTAAGATATATTTGAACAAGTTTTCATTTCTCAAGAATTTCGCGTCGCGGAAGATTTATCGGTTTCTAAAAACGTTTGTTAGAGCAAGTTTCTTATCAGGTTCTGAAAAACGTTCCTTAGGACTATTCACCCTCATGGCGAATACTAGCATAACGTGAAGAGTCGCTCTCTCCATTGAAATTAGATAAAAGATTTCCTTATACGGAAGTACGAGTGTAATGCGAGAGAAGTTTCCGCCTTGATGTGAGCATGACAAACATATTGTAGTTCGTCGATAAAACCGTGCGAAAACGAGATAGTATACACGTGTACATATGTTTGGGGTTGAAAGAATTTGTCATTCATTCGGAAGCATAGATATGGTTCGACAATAATCGAAGGTGTGTCCCTGGTATGGTTGTTATCAATATTCTCGGAGTTTTCGGATGTCCAACAAGAAAAATGAAGTCATGTATATGGCACATGGTGGTAATTAGGTTGATCGAGTCCAATCACCATCACGTGTCATTAGAACTTTGGTATGACTTACCATAATATAACTACGTTGATCGAGTGTCGTTATATTATGCTAACTCATACCTCCATTCCCACATCACTCCATAGAATCAAGTTCGTGTAATCGTGAAGATTTAAAATGAACAAAGTGTAACGACGTCTCAAACATGACTCGTATTGGATAGAAAGAATTAGTACAACTCTGAAGAAGCGTTTCCCGAGGGAAGGATATAAATGATTGTTCACGTCAATGCTGTTCAAGTCAAACAATAAAGTCTTTAGGTGCGAAAAGAGTAACTAATTATGATAACGAGACATACGTAACCGTAGTGATAAGTAGTGATGATGATACTTGTCAAAAGTAGTGGTGGTAACTTTACAACACTTGTGGATAGTAAGTCGGAACGGTGACGAATAACAACCGAGGAGACAGAGTTCTCGAACTAGTATGACTAATAAAGTCGTTGCCATCCTTACGCGTATGAATCATGAATTTACGTGTGTTACCAGAAAGTGACAGAATACGGATTCCTATGATGAAAGTTTGGTACCATTAAGAAGTTCAACTAAGAAAGATTCAAGTATAATGCACAAGTAGTCAAGTAAGTGCTATCTATAGCAAATGTATGTCAGAATGCAATGGCTAACTATCCGGTTATAGTCTAGATTCACTAATGCGTCCTAACGACTCTGTCAGACACACTAATGCACATCCTAGTTCCCTACAACCAACGCTCTGATACCATCTGTAGCAACAGATGGGGTAGAAACCCACTCAGTGCCTTTCCAGCTAACCGCTTGGTGACCACTGAACGTACCTCGGACACTGATTTTACGGCCCGCATTTCTGCCAAACTGCCAACCCTCCTGCAAAGGGATCGCAAGGGGTAAGAGCCAATGCTTCGTCACAAGTAACACTTTGAGAACCCCCTCTACGACTAACCCGCTAAAAAGCATAGTCCGCCCCGGCGTGACAATCGTACGCGCGACTACCTTTACGGCTAAAGTTAAACCAGCTCAGATACCATCTATAGCGACCAGACAAAATCGCCATTGACGGCGCCGTTAACTTAGGTCCCGTTGCGTGGTCATAGTCCCTATATGAGACGCGTTTGACCAAAATTATGTCGCATTCATTTGAAACGTACAAGACTTGCAAAGTTTAGTTTACCAAACGGTTCGACAACAAGTTTAAGTTTACAAAAGTTGTAAAGTATAAATGAAATAACTTGCGACATAATTAGTTTAAAATCACGGTTGCTATAAATAGCGTAAGTATGTATGCTTTAAGTTTGAATCCAAAAGTGCTATCACTAGCGTATGCATGTATGCTTGACCCTAAGCAAGTAATCAAAGTGTGCGGAAGCATGTATCAAGTAGTCAAGTATGAACCTAAGAAACATATAGAAAACTGTCAACGAAAAACGTTGGTGAAATCATAGGTGTATTTGTAAAAGTATGTTTTTGAACCACAAGATTTAGTATAAACCGATTATCAAGCGTATACATCTCAAAAGATGTGTTTGTATCACGAGCATCCAATTATCAAAGCTTAACTGAATCTTACCTCTGCATATAGTGTTAGAACCTACACTATTCTGATAAAATTAAATTTCACCCGCTAACGGTAGCGAACCTTCCGAATGAGGGTTCGTTAAACCCGTATGGTCACACAACATAAGTTCACGCTTACACCCTACAAGTGTAACTGATGATAATTGGACTTGAGGATTTTTGTTCTAACTCGTACGTATCTTTTCTTTCGTATTTGTGTTCAAAGTATAAGAGTATAAACCGTATAAAATGTATACAAATTATATGTTTCTCAGCCCACGATTTAAAAGTATAAAAGTTATTGAAAAGGTGGGACTATGATCTCACCTCGAGTGCACGAGTATAAATGTACTTCACAAAGTAAACGTGTGCATGAAAGTTGCTTAGTCTCGACCCAAACGAGATGAAATTGGTATCAAATTGTAGAGGATGAAGAGAGGATTCCAAATATGTAATTTGTTTTGATGTAAACTTCCTTGAAATAATTTAGATGATGAATGAATGATTTGGGTGTTTGAGTTCAAAAATGGAAGTAGAGAAAGAGAGAAAGAGATGAGGAGGTGAAAATGGAATGAGTGGTGGAAAGCGTGGGTTGACTAGTTGACCTAGTCAAGTAGTTTGCCCACTTGTCAACTTCGGTCCCTCAAGTTTGTAAACGGGTGCGTGAATTAACCGAGCGAATATTTTAAAATGCAAGAGTAAACGAGAGATGTTAAAATCAAATAACGGAAATATTATGAACGTTAGTTAGCGAAAGATGCGAATTTAGATAACGAAATATATTATCTAAAAAAAAGACGGAGTTAAAAATAAATTTAACTGAAAAATGCGGGATGTTACAATGTTCCTCGTCCTCCTACTTATATTTTATAGGTTAGTACTCCGTCGTAATTTAACTTCCAAGTATTTCAATCTTTACACAACCTTTACAATTCTACACTTTGCAAATTAGTCTCTTGATTATCATTAAATTTTTGTGCATACTAACTGTTACTCTGCTCTTATTTTGTAGTTATCTAATCATAATCAAACTACATATGAACTGGTGAGATGACGCCGTATACCATACACGAGGTTGGTCATTGCAACTAGTGTCTTCATGTCATCGTTTTGTATATTTAAATATACAATATGAGCTTGATGAAAAACACGAGGCTCATTGGTATATGTGATTCACTTCTAGGTAAATTCTGACAAAAATGTAAATCAAACAAAGAACTTATACGTGATATGATTTGTAATGCTTATAAGGGTTAATCTTCTGCTGATTAATTGTTAATTATAATTATGGTTAGTTAGGGGTACGTTATTTGCCACATCAGCGGGGTTTTATGGTGTTTCTTTGGTAAAAAATTGAATTGGTGAGACGACATCTTATACCTAGAAGTGAATCACATATACCAATGAGCCTTTTGTGTTAATCGAGCCCATATATAAAGTTTAAATAAACAAAACGATGAATGGAAATGGTGATAACAATGGGAATATTATGGAATGGAGATGTGTGTTATCATTCCATTACAAATGCTTGGTAAACATCTAAATTATTATTTATTATTTATTATCTACTAATAATAAAAAAATTACTAAAATAAACTGACAATATTCAATCGAGATCTCCTTATAATGGATGATCTTAAAAGGATTCCAGGTCCTATATAGTAAAAGGAAATGAAAAATGAAGATTAGAAAAGAAAAACACTAATGACCGAACATAAAATTTGTGCCATTTTGTTTATTCATCTGTTGTGATGGTCAATACTGTAAGTAAAATATATACGAAACTGAAATAATTATATATATTATTACAAACGTAATAATCAGATAGACAATATGTATAATAAATAATCATAATAAGAACGGAAAAAGATAGAACGATCTAACCGATTTTACGATCTAACCGATTTGAAGGGTTGAACCGGGCTTGTGTTTGACACAATTCCCTTAAACAGATTCGACGTCTGTTCCCAGGGTACACCGGCTCGAAGCAGCGTACTGCCGGACTTGACCACTTGCCTGAAAGGTAACCGGAATGGGGAGACCTTGTTGCGGCTGAGAGGAAAACTCATAATGTATAAGAATGCTTATACGATTTTTGGCGTTTACTTCTACAAAGCCTAAGGCCTTTATTTATAGTGGAGACTATAGCCTTAGGCTTGTTCTCACAACCGATGTGGGACAAAATACTAAAAATTCTAGATTTTGCACCAAACTATCAACTTTGAGATTCCATATCTCATTCACCTTTAATCCATTTTGGACACTCTTTAACTAGTTTTAAAGCCCTCGTCAAGGACCACAAAACTCACTAAATAATTACTATTGTATGTCACTCGATCATATAATTATTTGTGTCCAAAGTTTGGTGAAAACACACATTTTTCATCAAGTTTTTCCAACAATCACCCACATGAATGGAGATCGATCTCAGAAACAACAATATTTTGATTAAGTTTCAGCGGTTGAATCTTGCATACGATAAGTAGGTGTTACCCTTTGAACTTTCGCTTGTGAAAACGTACTTAGTCTACTGGCTCTGAGTAGACGGCGATGTCTTTGAACTCGTCTGCCGTTTGTGTAGCGACAATACGCTTCACACAAGACTCTTCCTGACAACGTCAAGTCCTCATAGTTATCTTCGTTTTGGTCATGAATATTAGCCTGGTTCTGCGAGAGCTTATCAAGTATTGTGCCCCAACAATACCCTTCGAAGCGACCCCAATTCTCTCTCACATAGGTGATTCACCACCGAATGACTACTGATTAACCACGCATGGTTATTTCAGTTGAATCATTAAAAGACATTGGCTTATCCTCTTACATGTCACTTTTAGGAATGGACTAGGAAGTCTACTCTTAATTAGTAAACTCCCTTTAAAAGTGTAGAGGTTGCTAGTATAGTAATTATCTCCCCACAGTGACCGTCGCCAGTTCATACAAGTAGGTTGTCCTATTGAACTCAGATCTTAGGATCCCCAGTCAATTGAGTTAGGTTTTCCTTCATATAAACTTAGCCTTTCAAGGGCTTCAGTCCCATTCCCACGCACGACTCATTTACTAACTCTCTGCTTAAGTCTTTTTCAGCGGATCCGCAACATTATCCTTTGACTTCACATAGTCGATAGTGATAATTCTTCCAGAGATTAGTTGTCGTACTTTATTATGTCTACATCGCATATGTTTATTCATACCATTACACATTGTGATATGAGCTCTACCAATCACTGATTGACTATCACAATGTATACTTATGGCTGACACTAGCTTAGGCTATCTTTGTATAACTTCAACGAATTGACGTAGCCATCCTCTCTCTTCACCAGCTTTATCTAAAGCGATGAATTATGATTCCATCGTGGGTCTAGCAATAACCATTTGTTTACACGATTTCCACGAAATAGCAACACTTCCAAGTGTGAATACATATCCATTTGTCGCTCTGGTATCATACAACTCCAATGAGATATACTTGGATTACTCTTGTATCTACTCCGCTTGCTTATAGAATATGCTAAGTCGGATCGAATACAACTCATTAGATACATTAGAACGCATTATCATGTATCATGTTCTTGATATCAAAATGCAAGACACCCCCACATTTTCAAGCTATTGTGTCCATTTTACACAACTAACTAGGGTTAGTGGTTCCCCACATTTTCAAGCTATTCTGTTCATTTTACACAACTAACTAAGGTTAGTGATTATCGTTTCAAAGCTTCCCCCACAAGTCTTGCAACTTGATATCATTATCATATATATCTAATATGATTCTAATAAATCAGGCTTTCAAAAGCCCACACATAAGATTTGCATCTTTTGTGATCAATATTTTAGTACATTTGAGCAATTCTTAGTCATATTCTAGGTTTGACCTAGAGACGTCGAATTTAGAAAACTTAACAAAAGTTTCGCACTCAAATTATACTTGTATCTTAATACTGATTAGGTGATTCAAAGTCTCAAGATAATAAAATAATAAAGATTGAAATCTTTATATTTATAACTATTTTCAGTATCATAATTCACATAACATGTGAATAATTCACATCATCAATTATGTTCACAATATACCAAATCCTTCTATTACTAAATGACAATGATTTTGTCTTTAAATAAATTCAACACAATGAAATATTAGTTGTTAATTGAGAATAGAAGACGCATCATTCATATTCTCCATAGCTTTTCTCACAAGGAATGTCATAGCATAACTCTTGTATCATGACAAAATTGACTTCACATACATAAACACCGTCTTAAATATACAATTTAAAAGTGTCTCAAATATCATGTATATCTTTTATACATTCAGTTTTAGTTCCTCTATAAGCATAATGTGTATGCCATTTATCGAGGAAGTTCCTTTAGTTATACTAGTTCCTATTGAACTAGCTCATTAGGTGTCTCATCTTGAACACCTTCTCGTCTATCCTAGACGAACTTTCACGTTCATTTGTAATGTATGTAAATACATTTTCAAAGAATGAAAAGTTTCTCGATTCTATTATTGAACCTTTATGTATATCTAAAATCTTAGAATCATGCACAATGAAACAATAAGCACTACTGTGTTTAGCACATCTGATAAATATGCAGTCAACAGTCTTTGAGCCTATCTTTTGTGCCTTAGGTAGGGAACAACTACTTTTGTTAGGCACCCCCACACTTTGAGGTACTCATAGGATGATTTTCTTTTCCACCATAACTCGCATGAGGTTTCATCCCTTTTCTTTTGCGGTATCTTATTTTAAAAGATAGTTTGCCGATAGGATGGCATCCCCCCACATTGACTGTCTTACACCAGAACTCACCAACATGGCATTCACCATTTCTTCAAGGTTCTATTCTTTCGTTCAATAATCTCATTCTATTGAGGTGAGTAAGGTGCATTGAATTCACATCTAATGCCATTTTGTGAACAAAGTTCACCAAACGGAGTGACATATTCACCACCTTTATCACTAGGAACAACCTTGATTTTCCATTCAAGTTGATTCTCAACTTCGTTTTTATAAGCAATAAAACTTCTCAATTGCTTCATCTTTACTTTGCAACAAGTAAACATAACAATACTTCATGCTATCATCGATAAACGTAATGAAGTACTTGTTACCATTCCTCATTGGAATGAATTTCAAATCACACACATCGTTGTGGACCATATCAAGAGGTTCAGTTATTTGTTCAACCGAAGATGATCTCATTAATTTGGCTTCAACACAAGTTTCACTTTTGTAGGGCACAACCCTTTTAGATATACATTCACTCTTGGTCAACATGACCTTTTGAACATACTTTCCATTTTTTTTTTTGAAACGCAAAACTTGTTCAAAAAACATCCGGACACCAGATTCCTTACGAATCTCAGGAACATACAACACATTAATCAATGTGACTTCCTTTCTGGAATTCATTTTCAGGGATTACAATCCCTTTGCCATTGATATCATCAAAGGAAGAGTTATCCATGAAGAGCTTTTGTCCATTACTAACCTTTAAGGTGTTGAAAAGACTCATGTCAACACACACATGACGAATAACCTTAGTATAAATTCACCATTACCAAGTTAACTTCAGAGATCATCTGAAATTTGAACTGAACTAAACTGTCTTAGCAAAGCAGGATATTTCAGTCAGCCAATACCACGTGAACTGAACTAATTTGGGTTTTCAACCCAAATAAAAGGTTCTTTTTACCGTGAACAAACAGAGTTAAACCAAACATGTTTCAACTCAACTAGGTTAACCGAGCAGGTTTCAACCTAAACGGGTAAACCGAACAGGTTTAAACCCAGCCGTTAAACCAAGCAGGTTTAAAAACAAACATGTAAACCAAATATGTTAAAACCAAAAGGTTTCTACTAAACGATTAAACTAAACTATTTCAACAAAACCGGTTTAACCAAACATGTTTAAGCCCAACTGTTAAACAAACAAGTTTAAATCCATGTTAATAACAGTCTAAAACTGTTCCAATACTGTCCCAAAGACAATCCATAACCAGTTTCGAATGCAGTCTGGAAACAGTCCATAAACATTTCGGACGCGCTCCTAAAACCTGTTCAAAACCTTGTTCGAGAACAGTCCGGAGACTGTCTAAAAACTGTTCAATTACACGTTTAGAATGAACCAACCATGTCATTCAAGACATAGTTGCAGCACAAGGAATCCGAATGATTCCAAGCATGAACCGCGCTCACATTTTGAACATCATGTTCCCCTTCCACAACTTGGGAAGCGGTTCAGTCGAGAACCTCGTAAGGTTCAGTCGAGAACCTCGCAAGGTTCAATAGTCAAGTAAAAGAACAACTTTTACTACTAACATTATGGCATCAGTTAAGAACCTCACAAGGTTCAATAGTCAGGTAAAAGAACGTATCTTTCACTGCGAACGTTTAAAGTTCACACATAGTGTGACAACCCGGAAATTTCTGACAAAATTTAAACTTAAACTTTATATGTTTCCGACACGATAAGCAAAGTCTGTAATGTTGAGTCTCAAAAAGTTTTGGAACTATATTCATGTAATCAATTACCCTTTGACTTTGCTCGACGATTCACGAACATTTATGTATATATAGATATGTATATATAATATATAGTTATACTAATTGAAAACGTTAACAAAGTATTAGATGTATAATACTTTACATGAAAAAATTGTTTCCATATAAGTTTGATATATTTATCGACGGAATTAAAAGATAATATCAAATAATTGAATTATCAGTTACATTGTGATATGATTAGGGGACTCGGTTGTGAGGTCCACGTTGATTTGAGAAATCTTTCCCTTTTAACAGTATTCAGAATAAATGGTAAAGTGAATTACAAGTAAGAACAAATGTGTCAATTAACGAAAGTTAGACAAAAGTTAGTGGAGAACTGAATGTCATAATATTCGATTGATTTATTTTCAAACGTGCGAAAACGCTTTTCGATTCAATAGAATTTGATTATTGAAATGTTTTGTTTAAATAACATAATTTGAATATATACAATATGATATTAATTATTAGAATTAAATATATAAATAACTCGCAACGTGTATTTAAAACGTGTTTATGAATATATATATATATATATATATATATATATATATATATATATATATATATATATATATATATATATATATATATATATATATATAGTTTCAAATTAGTTAAGTAAACAATAATAACAATTGTCTACTAATTCGATTGATATTTAGATTTAGAACGTTTGAGAAATTAAAATAAACGTTGGCGTATAAATGAATTATATCAGATTAAGTTCTAGAGCACAAACGTTAGGTGATATAATAATTTCTATTATTTAAACTATTTTAAATTATATATTAAATTTTGAAATATAATTAGTTTTGAAAAACTAAATATTATATTATTAATTAAATATAAATTTATTTCTAAATGAAAATATATTTATATTTTACAAAGTGATAAAATATAATATTAACTTAGTCATAAAACATTTGATATAAAATAATATACTTTGATAAATAACGAGACATTAATTTATAGAAGCAAATGACCACAACACTCAAATGTAAAGGTTATACTTTGGGTAATATAGTCTATCGATGATTAGGCCTAATTATTGATAAAGGTACACGTCGCGTAACATAAAGTGCAAGTTTTCTAAGCGTACGAAAGGACGTTCGAGAAACCGGAATCGGGACTTAAGTCGAGTGTCAACGTACGAGTTATCGGAACTAAAATTTCAAGTCAACTATTTACGAGAATAAAATATAATATTTAATTAATTATAAAGTTTATATATATATATATATATATATATATATATATATATATATATATATATATATATATATATATATATATATATATATATATATATATATATATATATATATATATATATATATATATATTAATAATAATAAAAGTGTCGGCAGAAGATTTAAGTGCATATGAGCTGTCATAGAGTGCTCATGCGATCGCATGGGAAGCACTCACAAACCTCATGCGATCGCATGAGGTGTTTTGTCAGGATACTTATATAAAGCTTGATCGAATTCTGGTTCTGAATTACACACATCTATCTACCTCTCTCGATAACTCTCTCTCTATATATATTTATATTTATTATTATTATTATTATTATTATTGTTATTAATATTATTAATAATAATCCTAATATTATTATTAGTAGTATCAGTATTATTATTAGTATTATTATACATAAAATACTACGACGAGGTTATGGGCAAGTTATTTCAAACGTGTTTTTCGAGCGGGATAGAGCTAAGAAAATTATGGGTTATAGCTATAGAGGTTATGAGTATGGATCGGGGGTATAGCTCGTGAGGCCAACCTAGCGTTTATCATTTCCGTTGCATCTACGTACTTTCCTGCAATATTGAATCACAATATTGATACGATATCTTATCTTTTATATATTAATAGTGTATTCCTGACTAGTGTTCGAGTATATATGATTATGCATGCTTGTATGCTTAATTTTGTCGTTAAATATTTTATTATAAATCATGAATTTAATACATATGCTACTGAGATAATATATATGATATGCATGTCGTTGGAAAGCTGACGAAAAATTAATAACTTTTCATTTAGGAATCGGGTGATTTTGATGAATGAATTAAAAGATATAGTCAACTGAATTATTATTAATTCTAAATATTATTATTATTATTATTAATATCGTCGTTATTGTTATCATCATTATTATTATCGAATAATAATAATAATTATTATTATCATTATCGTTATCAATATAAGTATTATAAATAAAATTGCTATTGTTATTATTAATACTATCGTTATTATCACTAAGATTATTATTAATATTAATATTATTAATATTATTATTGTTATTATTATTATTATTATTATTATTATTATTATTATTATTATTATTATTATTATCATTATAATAATTATTAGTATTATCATTAGTATTATTATAATTAATATCATTATCATAAAAACTAATATTAGTATCATCTAATTATTATGATTAATATTATTATCATTATTATGAATGCGATATAAAAGAGAACTAAAAGCTATTAAACAAATCGATTAGGAAATAATGAGTATGAGTATCATGATGAAATTAAAATATTGTAAGATATTAATTTAAGAGAAAAATATCGATTTCATTATTTTTATCATTATTATTATTATTATTAAAAATATCATTTATATTAAAAATATCATTTTTATTAAAATTATTATTTTTAATAGAAATATCATTACAATAACAACAACAACAACAACAAAACCCAAATCCCACATAAGTGGGGTATGGGGGAGATAAGATGTAGACAATCCTTCCCCTATCTGAGAATAAATACAAGTCATTTCTCCACCCAGAGTGAAATACTCTCAAGAGTAGAGAAAGTCATCCCTCTCTTTATTCGACGGATAAAGAGATTGCTTCCGAGAGGACCTCCGGCCTTTACGTAGGAAATTTTTTTGAAAAAAATAGAAATACTAAAATAAAAATAATAATAGACGCCATGAAAATGGTAGAATCAAATTTCCATGGGTTTTAAATCCTGCCTGAAATTTAATTTAGGCTCTAAGAGTCAGTCAAATCGTCAATAAATCGATGATTGTTGTCGACTCAATAGAGCCGTTAATAGAAATATCATTGTTATTATAAAATATCATTATTATTATCATTTTAGTATTATTAATAAAATGATTATTATTATTATCAATAATATTAAAGAGTATCGTTATTATTAAGATTATCATAATTGTTAGAAAATGTATTCATTAAAATTATCATTTTATGAATATTACTAGTATTATTAATAACAACAAAATCATTATCACTGTTATTATTAACATGATTATAATAATATTATTTATTGTTAAAATTATTATTATCATTAATAAACATAAATAATAATAATAATAATAATATTATTATTATTATTATTATTATTATTATTATTATTATTATTATTATTATTAATATTATTATTATTAAAATAATTAATAGTATTATTATTATTACAAAATAATACAACCTTTATTCATTATTATTATTATCAATATTATTTTATCAAATAAAAATGTGATACAAAGATATTTTTACCACACGTAATATAATTACATTAATAATACATACCACTATATTTTTATGATATCAAGTGAACTTTATAAACTTTATTACTTGAGATATATAAAAGTATATTTTTATCATATATAAATTTTAATATAAATTTTTATTTATTAATAAATGACTTGTATTATTTACTCTAATAAAATCTGATAAATATGTTTAAATATAAAAACGACTATATTTAATTTATATAATAAACATGTATAGATTTTGAAAGTCATATTGGGACAAGTTGACTTTTGTTGACTCTTGCATGATAATCTCGAGCATTAGGATTGTGATACACTACGACATGACCTAGCTTATTAGATATTTATTTGACCAACATATACTAATATAAGTTTGTGAATCCAAGGCCAACCCTACACTTGTTCAATGCCATCATATGTATTTTTACTACAAAATACAGTATTGTGAGTTTCATTTGCTCCCTTTTTAAATGTTTTTGCAATATATATTTTGGGACTGGGAATACATGCGATGCTTTTATAAATGTTTTACAAAATAGACACAAGTACTTGAAACTACATTCTATGGTTGGACTATTATACTGGATTTCACCTCTATTATCTTGGTAACATAAGAATTAGTGTTTATTATAATTGCCACTAATTGAAGCGAATGATAGATCAAATCTCTAACAGACGAGTGGTTCAATTCTCTACAGACGAGTGGTTCTGTCAATCTATTCTCTACAGGCGAGTGGTTCTGTCGATCTATTCTCTACAGACGAGTGGTTCTGTCAATCTATTCTCTACAGACGAGTAGTTCTGTCGATCTAATCTCTACAGACGAGTGGTTCTGTTTATCCTTGGGAATATTTTTGATGCCTTTTGTTAATATGGGTTACCAGGTGTTTAATTCATATGAATGATTTTATACACTTGCGAGTGTATGATTATTGTTGAAAATAAAATCTTGTGGTCTATAAAAATGATGGAAATGAATATTGATTATGATAAACTAATGAACTCACCAACCTTTTAGTTAACACTTTTAAGCATGTTTATTCTGAGGTATTAAAGAAATCTTTTTTCTGTGCAATTGCTCAATTTAGAGATATTACTGTGATTCATTCATGGCATATTTCAAAAGATGTTGCATTCGAGTCGTTGAGTTCAACAAGATTATTATTAAGTCAATTATAGTTTGGATATATTATGAAATGGTATGCATGCCGTCAACTTTCGATGAAATAAAAGTTTGTCTTTTAAAAATGAATGCAATGTTTGTAAAATGTAGCATATAGAGGTCAAATACCTCACAATGAAATCAATTATTATGTAACGTTTATAATCGATATGAACGGGGCATTTCACATACTGATCTTTTCAGGTCTTTAAGCCTGAGTGCGAACAACATTAAGAAGCGGTGCAACAATCGTACTAGTAATAGTACTATTAGCAAACGTCATGATCAACCCAATTATTCATCATAAATAGGTGTTCACAAAAATTCTTGAACTTTTATCCATACCAGGATTATAATCCAAATTCAAAAAAGATCATGAACATTATCAATTAGTCATTATAAACAATAAAGTAATCGTTATGGATATCAATACTTTTATATTTATTTATCTAAATATAACTAATAACTAATCTTTATAATTCAAGTAATAAGATTAGATATCTTCATGAATATGCTCATATACATAATTTGATATAATATATGATTCTAAAATATAACATGGTCCGATTCATAATTATATTCATATGAATCAAGCTAATGATACGCATACCCGATCAGCTCGTGTAGCGCATCAAACAGTATCGCCACAAGGATTTACAAGGGCGCGCGACTAGGGCATAGAGCGCTATACTCACAACCATGGCGCTAGTTCCATCCGCGCGCATTGGCAGCATCCACATGTCAGGCGATGCTGTAGCTGGCAGAAGACACCTGGCAGACAAAAGGTCAGAGCTGACAAGAACACTTTTTTTCTTTTGTCGGATCAGCTCTTTTTAAGACGTACTATTTGCAGGCCATGATCCTTTTAACCTTATTACGTGGTGATAGAAGACAAGAAAGGTTATTGTTGAGTCCCCCAAATAATTAAGGATTTAATTATGACAAAACTGTAATTTATTTGTACTAAAATGTTATGTGCAGCCAGCACAAGTTTGTTTATGTATAGACCGCAAATATTGCTGTGTCAAGTGTTCAGTATGCTGCCTAGTCTACCAGCACAAGTGAAATGCCCCGTTCATATTAATTATAAATGTTTCATATTAATTAGTTTCTTTGCGAGGTTTTGACCTCTATATGAGACGTTTTTCAAATCTCGCATTCGTTTTTAAAAACAACCATAACCTTTATTATTAAATAAAGGTCTTAATGACATAATTTAGATTGTCTATCAAAGACAATCTCCTCAAATAAATAAGTTTTTACACAACCTATTACAATATGATCAAATATATTACAACAAATACTCCGAATGCAAGTTTAAACAATATAAACAATTATGCCGACTCCAAATCTTGACCTTGGGTTAGCATACGACAGGAGAAGCATTTTTAATATTCACCTGAGAATAAACATGCTTAAAACATCAACAAAAATGTTGGTGAGTCATAGGTTTAATTTCTATATAATAATCATAACATTTAATAAGCCACAAGATTTCATTTAATTAAATGCGCAGGATCATTACAACTGCAAAAATCATTCATACGATGAGTCGCCTGGTAACCAACCTTAACATAGAGCGCTTAAGATATCTGGCATCATACATTCCACTATTCAAATGTATGACAAGAACCCTTCGAAGTACTAAAGCATTTCCACTATTCGAAAATGGGGGTGGTTGGTGCCCGTAGATCTACCTTTAGGATTCATGTCAATTAGTGTTTTTCACTAATTATTAGGTTACCAAGCATAATAATAATAATAAGTACAGATATCTGGTATAACAAAATAATCGTAGAATGTAGTTTCACGAACTTGTGCTTATTTTGTAAAACATTTATAAATTTGCATGTATTCTCATCCCAAAATAATTTAGATAGTAAAAATGGGACTATAACTCACTTGTGATGATTTTCGAATAGATGGTGATAAGACTTGGCCTTTTGACAAATTCACGAACCTAATAATAATATTCTTTTGTCAAGATATATATATATATATATATATATATATATATATATATATATATATATATATAATTAATATTCCATACTTATGATACTTGTGATAATTTTAATTGTCCATTGTAAGTAGTCCAACGTTCGTAGTCCAATAGTCCAATAGTCCAACAGTATAAATATAAATGTGTATATTGTGTTAGAATTCACTAACACTGTAATATATTGTCTTAATATAATAAGACACATAATATGTATATTGTCTGAAGCAATCCGCGACCCATTGTATACATGTCTCAGGCTCGATCACAACTCAAAGTATATAATATTTTGGAATCCACTTTGACCCACAGCTAACTCGAGATAACTGCCATTGGTGTCTAATAGTTCGTTCCAATAATATATATAGAAGAAGTCAAAATGATATGTCAAAACTTTGTATACGAGTCCACGGTGATCAAGTCATATATATATATGGTGCCTTACGATCTTTATTAAGACTATAATATATTGTCGTAGAACTTAATCACGACTATTATAAATTGTATTTCCATAAGTTCGGGAACAAGACATGTATAAATACATGTAGGATACAAGGTAAGTTAGCTAGGATAAGGTTAGCATCCATTTTTATAAATCATGTCCGTAGCTAAAAATTAAGAAAAATATCCAATTTTGTTTTACCCATAATTTCTTCGTTACAAATCCGTTTTGATTGATTCGAGTTGCCATGGTTTCGTATCGAACTCAACATTATTAATCTTAACAGAAAAAGTATAGGTTTATAGTCGAAAATACAGCTTAGGTGTCAAATAAGAGAAGATAGTCATATCCGTCGTAAGAACAACATCTTGATGACCCTTTTTGAAAAACATACTTCCACTTTGAGTTTAACCATGGATTTTGGATATATTTCATATCCATATAAAATAAGATTTTTCACCCAAGTAAATCTTTTAATTCAAAGTTTAAGATAGGTTTTTAAAATTAAACCCAAAACAGCCCCCGTTCGACTAAGACGGCGTATATTCGATTTTAAGTTGTTCTTCATGTTTACAAGTTTTATATCCTTATGTTAGCTTGACATACTATCATAATACATTTGTTGAAGTGTTTTAAAAGTCAATTTAGAATGATTAAGTTTATTTGCAAACAAGTTTAGAAATAATCTAAACTATGTTCTTGTTGTTATTAGTTATAACTCAAAATAAGATAGCTATATGAATACGAATTGAATAAGATTATGAATAAGGTTACTACCTCAAATCAAATGAGTAAAGTTTCTGGAGAAATAAGGAGAATATCTTGAGTTCAAAGATACCCTTGATGGCTTGGAATTCTTGAAGTGTTCTTGATCAAGCTTTGTTATGATGATTATAACTTGGATTATGAGACCAATACTTGCTGAATTGAATGGAGGTTTAAGAGAGTGTTTGAGTATGTGTTTAGAGGGTAAAATTATGTAGTTAATTGGAATGAAATGGATGGTTATTTATCCTACATGTTGGCATCAAAATGGGGACAACAACATGGCTCCATGGTTTGTAATTTTATGCATTTAGTCATACTAGTTTCCAAGCCATGGTTCCCACAAGTCTACATCTTGTTTATACATGTCTCACAACTGATTGAGGGCTGCTAAGATCAATGATTTGGTATGTATATACCTATAGTAAATATGTATAGAAGCTGAGTATTATACGGGTATAAATACCGTATGAATACGAATAGGATTCTTGATAAAATTGAATGAGAAAATGAGTATAGCTATCTTTATTGAGTATAAATATATTGATATATATTATTAAGTCTTTCAAAAGTGTATTAATACATATTAATACAATACATATACATACATTTTAATTTAGAAGTTATTACAACGTTAATCGTTATATATATATATATATATATATATATATATATATATATATATATATATATATATATATATATATATATATATATATATATGTATATATATATAGTCTTGAAGTCTTTAAGTTAATAATCTCATTTTATGTATATAACCAATTGTTATTATATATAATGAGATACTTAAATATCCTTTTAACAAATCATAAGTATATATATATATATATATATATATATATATATATATATATATATATATATATATATATATATATATCCATATATACATCATTATATAATTATTTCAAATTATGATGTTCGTGAATCGTCAGACAGACTGGGTGGTCAAACATTTGCATGAAATCCATTCCAAATATATATATCTTGACAAGTTTGATTGCTTAACATGTTGGAAACATTTAATTATGTAAATATTAATCTTCAATATATTAGCGGAAAAATCCAGGTCGTTACATTACACACCAGTTAAATTAAATTTCGTCCCGAAATTTAGAATAGTACCTAGTTAACGTGCGATATCGAAAAACAAATGTGGTTACTTAAGCTTCATTTGGTCTTCTCGTTCCCAAGTGAATTCAGGTCCTCTACGAGCATTCCACCGAACCTTAACGATTGGTATCTTACTTTGTTTGAGTCCTTTGACCTCACGATCCATAATTTCGACGGGTTCTTCGACGAAATTTAGTTTCTCGTCAATCTTAATTTTGTCTAAAGGGATAATGAGATCTTCGGTAGCTTGGCATTTATTTAGGTTCGAAACATGAAAGGTGTTGTGAATCTTTTTTAATTGTGGAGGTAGTTCAAGTCGATAGGCCACCGGCCCAATGCGTTTTTCGATCTTGAATGGCCCAATGTATCTTGGGCTTAATTTCCCTCGCTTTTCAAAATGAATAACACCTTTCTAAGGTGATACCTTAAGCATAACCATATCACCCTCCTCAAACTCTAAAGGTTTCCTTCTAACATCCGCGTAGCTCTTTTGCCGACTCCGGGCTGTTTTCAATCGTTGCTGAATCTGAATGACCTTATCGGTAGTTTCCTGGATAATTTACGGACCTGTAATCTGTTTCCCCCACATCACTCCAACAAATCGGAGACCTGCACTTCCTCCCATAAGGTGCCTCGAATGGTGCTGCCTCAATACTAGAATGATAGCTGTTATTGTTGGAAAACTCAGCTAATGGTAGATGTCGATCCCAACTGCTTCCAAAATCAATAACACATGTTCGTAGCATGTCTTCGAGTGTCTGAATCGTCCTTTCACTCTGCCCATCAGTTTGTGGATGATAGGCAGTACTTAAATCTAGACGAGTTCCCAACGCTTCGTGTAATGCCTGCCAGAATCTAGAAGTAAATCTGCTATCACGATCAGAGATAATAGAGATTGGTATACCATGTCTAGAAACAACTTATTTCAGATATAATCGTGCTAATTTCTCTATACCATCCTCTTCTTTTATTGGCAGAAAGTGTGCTGACTTAGTAAGACGATTGACTATTACCCAAATCATATCATAACCACCTGCGGTTCTCGGTAACTTAGCAATGAAATCCGTGGTAATGTTTTCCCATTTCCATTCTGGGATTTCAGGTTGTTAGAGTAGACCCGATGGTTTCTGATGCTCAGCTTTGACTTTAGAACAAGTCAAACATGCTCCTACATATATGGCTATATCGACCTTCATTCCTGGCCACCAAAAGTTTCTCTTGAGGTCTTGGTACATTTTCCCCACTCTGGGATGTATTGAATATCTGGTTTTATGTGCTTCATCTAGTACCACTTTCCTCAAATCCCCATTCCTTGGTACCCAAATTCTTTCAGCTAAATACCTGGTTCCGTCTTCCCGAATATTAAGCTGTTTTTCTAATCCTTTGGGTATTTCCCTTCTAAAAATTCCTTCCTTCAAAACCTCCTGTTGTGCCTCTTTTATTCGAGTAGTAAGATTAGTAT
Organism: Rutidosis leptorrhynchoides; assembly: GCF_046630445.1. Classification (NCBI taxonomy): domain Eukaryota; kingdom Viridiplantae; phylum Streptophyta; class Magnoliopsida; order Asterales; family Asteraceae; genus Rutidosis; species Rutidosis leptorrhynchoides. Next base: position 142,650,612 of record NC_092340.1, read on the forward strand.
GAATAATAATGTTCATAGCTTTTACTCGAATAGGTTCTCTTTCCTTTCGACTCAAGGCATCGGCTACCACATTTGCTTTCCTCGGGTGGTAACGGATTTCACAATCATAATCATTTAGCAGCTCAACCCACCTACACTGCCTCATATTTAGTTGATTTTGATTTAAAATATGTTGGAGACTTTTGTGGTCAGTGTATATGATGAACTTGACCCCATATAGATAATGTCTCCAAATCTTTAATGCAAAAACAACGGCGCCTAATTCCAGATCATGTGTGGTGTAGTTTTGTTCATGAATTTTGAGTTGTCGAGGAGCATATGCAATCACCTTCTTCCGTTGCATAAGAACACACCCAAAACCCATTCTTGATGCGTCGCAGTAGATAACAAAATCTTCCATTCCGTCAGGTAACGATAAAATAGGTGCCGTAGTCAACTTCTTTTTCAATAATTGGAAGGCACCCTCTTGTTCGGAAGTCCATTCATACTTCTTCCCCTTATGTGTCAATGCGGTTAAAGGTTTGGCTACTCGGGAGAAATCTTGAATAAATCTCCTATAATAACCGGCTAAACCCAAAAATTGACGTATTTGCGTTGGAGTTTTCGGAGTCTCCCAATTTTTGATGGCTTCAATCTTAACGGGATCAACTTTGATTCCATTACTACTGACTACGTGGCCAAGAAATTGTACTTCATTTAACCAAAAAGCACATTTAGAGAACTTAGCATAAAGTTGTTCTTTTCTTAACAACTCTAACACAAGTCTCAAGTGTTGTTCGTTTTCTTGGTTATTCTTCGAATAGATAAGGATGTCATCAATAAAGACAATAACAAACTTATCTAAATATGGACTACATACTCGGTGCATGAGGTCCATGAAAACTGCGGGTTCATTGGTTAAACCGAATGGCATAACCATGAATTCGTATTGGCCATAACGAGTTCTGAAGGCTGTTTTCGGTATATCGGCTTCTTTAACCCTCAGTTGATGATAACCCGACCTTAAGTCGATTTTGGAGTATACGCTCGAACCTTGGAGTTGATCAAATAGATAGTCGATTCGGGGTAAAGGGTATCGGTTTTTAATGGTTACTTTGTTCAGCTCACGGTAATCGATACACATGCGAAAAGACCCATCTTTCTTTTTAACGAACAAAATTGGAGCTCCCCATGGTGACGTACTCGGTCGGATAAAACCACGTTCTAATAATTCTTGTAGCTAACTTTGTAATTCTTTCATTTCGGTGGGCGCAAGTCTATATGAAGCACGAGCTATTGGTGCGGTTCCTGGTACAAGATCTATTTGGAATTCAATGGATCGGTGTGGAGGTAGTCCCGGTAATTCATCCGGAAACACCTCAGGAAATTCTCTTACAACGGGAACATCATCGATTTTCTTTTCTTCTTTTTCAACCTTCTCGACGTGTGCTAGTACGGCATAGCAACCTTTTCTTATTAGTTTGCGCGCCTTCAAACTACTAATAAGATTTAATTTGGCATTACCCTTTTCTCCGTACACTATTAAGGGTAACCCGTTTTCTCTCGGAATGCGAATCGCCTTCTCATGAGAAACAACTTCGGCTTTCACCTTGGACATCCAGTCCATTCCAATAATTATGTCGAAGCTTCCCAATTCCACCGGTATTAAATCAATTGCAAACGTTTCGCTAACTAAACTAATTTTTCGATTTCAGAAAATTTTATCAACCTTAATTAGTTTACCGTTTTCTACTTCAACTATGCACTTTTTATCCAAAGGCGTTAACGGGCAATTTAATTTGGTACAAAATTCTCTACTCATATAACTTCTATCGGCACCCGAATCAAATAAAACATAAGCAGGTGTATTGTTGATAAGAAACGTACCCGTAACAAGCTCCGGGTCTTCCTGTGCTTTTTCCCCATTAATGTTGAAGGCTCTCCCATGGCCTTGCCTATTTCCATTCCTGCACTGGTTTATGGTATGGCTCGGTTTTCCACATCCATAGCAAACAACGCCGTTATTATTTATTCCGGCATTATTTACTCCTTTGTTTCTATTTGGTCCATAGACTTCACACTTTGCCGTAATATGTCCATTCCTATTGCACTTGGTACATAATTCTCTACAAAACCATTCCGGATGAAACGTATCACACCTTGGGCATATAGTCCTTTGCTTTTTGTTGTCGTTGTTGTTGTTGTTAGGGTTATTGTTGTTGAGACGTTTGTTATTGTTATTGTTGTGATTGGGATTGTTGTTATTGTTATTATTATTGGGATGGTTGTTGCGGTTATTGTTGTTGTGATTATTGTTGTTGTTGGGGTGGTTGCGATTGTTGTTGTAATTGTTGTTTTGATTATTGTTGTTGTACTGGTGACCCTGATCACCGCTTTCCTCCTACTTTCTTTTCCCCTGTTTCATTATGGCCTCCTCGGCCGCTTCTTTCTTTATCCTTCCTGTAATTTGGCCTATCAATTTGTGGGCTATATGGCTTGCTTTCTGCATTGTTGCAGGGTCGTTAGCATCTACATGCTCTTGGATTCGTTCCGGTAACCCTTTTGTGAATGCTTCAATTTTTGCTTCTTCGTCCTCAAATGCTCCAGGACAAATTAAAGCCAGTTCATTGAAACGTCACTCATAGGTAGTGACATCTAACCCTTGGGTTGTCAGTGCTTTAAGCTCTGCCTTGAGCTTGTTGATTTCGGTTCTGGGACGGTACTCCTCCGTCATCATGTGCTTGAAAGCGGACCATGGAAGTGCGTAGGCGGTATTCTGTCCTACATAATCCATGTAGGTATTCCACCATGTCAAAGCAGTACCCCTGAAAGTATGTGTGGCATACTTAACTTTATCCTCTTCTGCGCAGTTGCTGATTGCGAACACGGCTTCAACCTTCTCTGTCCACCGCTTTAGTCCAACGAGTCCTTCAGTTCCTTCAAACTCATTGGGTTTGCAGGCCATAAAAGCTTTGTAGGAACATCCTACCCGGTTGCCATTGTTTCCTCCACTGCTGGAACCCGATTGGTTATTGTTGTTCATTGCATTCACCACTGTAACCATATTTGCAGCGAAAGCTTGAAGTTCTTCTGTGTTCAATTGTTGTTGTCTAGTAGCTGGAGGAGCCATTATCTTCAAGAATAGCCGACTGAGTTAATCATATAGAATTTTAGAAGTAGCCAAAAAGTATTTTGTAGCTTAATATGAACTTATTATTATAAAAGCCTTTTCTTCATATTAGCGTTTTATAACTATAATAATGTTCATACTTAGCAGCTAACACACAAATTAACTACTAAAATTCTAATATGAAAAACTATGGTAAGTTATTACCTTACTACGTAATAATAAGTTGTAATAATAATAATAAACCTTCCATGCTTATTCTTATTATTATACAATCATAAGGAAAATTACATTGCGGATTTTCTTACAAACTTAAACACACAATATAATACATATTATACAATGCATGGAATATAGGATAGCTGCCGATGGTTCAAGAACGGCGAGATTTCTTAGATGTTGACATTGTTTCTTTCTCGGCCAAACTTTGGATTTTTTTTTGGATAGTTCTTTTTCCAATTCCTCCCAATTGGTTCTTTCAGCTAATTGTTTGGGAGCAAAACCAACAGTCGTTATACGAGCGGTCATTTTATAAACTGGTCTATTAGGTGGTTCAGGTGGATGATCACAAACATTTTGGGTCATAATAGGTTCATCGTGTTTGGGATCGGGTATAATAGTCAAAGATTTTCCCAAATCACGTTGTGGTTCGGTAATTTCCACAACTTCTTCAGGATCCTCTTCTTCGGGTTCCTCTTCGGGATCTTCTTCTGGATCCTCTTCTGGAACCTCTACTGGCAATTGTGAATCTTCCCAATTTTCTCAACAATTTTCCACTTTAATGGTATCACCAAAAGTTAACTTTTCCGTTGGTTCATAAGTCGTATGCTTTGACTCAGCCTCCGAATCACTTGATAAGTAAATGAAATCTGAATCACTAGAGATGCTTATATGATCGGATGAAGTCATCTATCATATAATAGCAGGCACGTTAAGAGAATGATATATCTTATAATATTTATATGTTAATAATCTTATGTTTCCAACAATTATATTAAGCAATCATTTTTAAAATAATTACGGTCGAAGTCCAGACTCACTAATGCATCAAAAATCAGTTAGACACACTAATGAAAAATTTTCTGATTCTCTAAGACCAACGCTCGGATACCAACTGAAATGCCCAGTTCATATTAATTATAAATGTTTCATATTAATTGGTTTCTTTACGAGGTTTTGACCTCTATATGAGACGTTTTTCAAATCTTGCATTCGTTTTTAAAAACAACCATAACCTTTATTATTGAATAAAGGTCTTAATGACATAATTTAGATTGTCTATCAAAGACAATCTCCTCAAATAAATAAGTTTTTACACAACCCATTACAATATGATCAAATATATTACAACAAATACTCCGAATGCATGTTTAAACAATATAAACAATTATGCCGACTCCAAATCTTGACCTTGGGTTGGCATACGACGGCGGAAGCATTTTTAATATTCACCTGAGAATAAACATGCTTAAAACGTTAAGAAAAATTTTGGTGAGTCATAGGTTTAATTTCTATATAATAATCATAACATTTAATAAGCCACAAGATTTCATTTAATTAAATGCGCAGGATCATTACAACTGCAAAAATCATTCATATGATGAGTCGCCTGGTAACCGAACTTAACATAGAGCGCTTAAGATATCTGACATCATACATTCCACTATTCAAATGTATGACAAGAACCCTTCGAAGTACTAAAGCATTTCCACTATTCGAAAATGGGGGTGGTTGGTGCCCGTAGATCTACCTTTAGGATTCGCGTCAATTAGTGTTTTTCACTAATTCTTAGGTTACCAAGCATAATAATAATAAGTACAGATATACGGTATAACAAAACAATCGTAGAATGTAGTTTCATGAATTTGTGCTTATTTTGTAAAACATTTATAAATTTACATGTATTCTCATCCCAAAATAATTTAGATAGTAAAAATGGGACTATAACTCACTTGTGATGATTTCCGAATAGATGGTGAGAAGACTTGGCCTTTTGACAAATTCACGAACCTAATAATAATATTCTTGTGTCAAGATATGTATATACCCATAGTAAATACGTATAGAAGCTGGGTATTATACGGGTATAAATACCGTATGAATACGAATAGGATTCTTGATAAAATTGAATGAGAAAATGAGTATAGCTATCTTTATTGAGTATAAATATATTGATATATATTATTAAGTCTTTCAAAAGTGTATTAATACATATTAATACAATACATATACATACATTTTAATTTAGAAGTTATTACAACGTTAATCTGTATATATTAGCGGAAAAATCCGGGTCGTTACATTACACACCCGTTAAATTAAATTTCATCCCGAAATTTAGAATAGTACCTAGTTAACGTGCGATATCGGAAAACAAAAGTGGGTACTTCAGCTTCATTTGGTCTTCTCGTTCCCAAGTGAATTCAGGTCCTCTACGAGCATTACACCGAACCTTAACGATTGGTATCTTACTTTGTTTGAGTCATTTGACCTCACGATCCATAGTTTTGACGGGTTCTTCGACGAAATTTAGTTTCTCGTCAATCTTAATTTCATCTAAAGGGATAATGAGATCTTCGGTAGCTAGGAATTTCTTCAGGTTCGAAACATGAAAGGTGTTGTGAATCTTTTCTAATTGTGGAGGTAGTTCAAGTCGATAGGCCACCAGCCCAATGCGTTTTTTGATCTTGAATGGCCCAATGTATCTTGGGCTCAATTTCCCTCGCTTTCCAAAACGAATAACACCTTTCCAAGGTGATACCTTAAGCATAATCATATCACCCTCCTCAAACTCTAAAGGTTTCCTTCTAACATCCGCGTAGCTCTTTTGCCGACTCCGGGCTATTTTCAATCGTTTCTGAATCTGAATGACCTTGTCGGTAGTTTCCTGGATAATTTCCGGACCTGTAATCTGTTTTTCCCCCATATCACTCCAACAAATCGGAGACCTGCACTATTGTAACAACTAGTGGTGTGGGTTTTGTTATTTAGAGTCCAAAACGTATAATAGCTTTAAGTTTATCGTCATAGCTATACTTAGGAAAATCTGTATCAACCAACTATCATTCCACCAAGGATAGTTGTAATTCTTTGTAATTTAATCAATAAAGAATAACAGTTGAAAAATTACCTTTGACTCTATTTAAATTACATGCTTGAATACTAAATTGTGGTTAATTGGTTAGTTAATTAAAAGAATTTGTATTCACCCCCCCCCCCCTCTACAATACTCCCGTTGTTAATCAAGGGACCAACAATTATCCTATAAATACAAGACTTCATCCACAGAACAAGGAATCCTGGAATTCACTTTCATACACACATATACTCTAAGAACAGCAGCGCATCGCGCAATTATACCCGCGCTACCAGACTCATAGCATTACACTAGACATCCTTGATATACAGGTAACGTTCCGTAAACATAAACCCTATCAGTTAGTGCGAGCCATCGATGTCTGGACTACCCGCCGATGGTGGGTCTACGTTTAGCCATCCGGGGGATGCTCAAGTTAAAAGATTTTGATTTGATCTTTTTTCTGTGCTTCCACTAACGACTCGCTTGTTTCCTTTTGATACAGTAACAGGTGTTGAAATGGCCAGCAAGCAGGAAGTACCAAAGCCCATGCAAGTGTGAGCTACCTCGCCTACAGGACCTAAGCCAGCAGGAACTTCGGATAAAGCACCACCCAGAGGCGCCCATATTCCTCCCCCCGGCGCAACCGCGTCGTCATTCAAGACTCTGGAAGCAATTAAGCCGATACCATGGGCTTCGAACACTACAAGCACGGGATTTGTACCCATTTATCCGGTGACTGAATCTGTGTGCAATAGCCCTAGCCATACTAGCAGCCCCGCTGGCTCACAGGGCGCGTGACCTTCACCTTCGCCTCGGAGGGATGCCTCCCCAACCACCCCCGGATCTAGCGCTACCACTTTTGCGCAGGGAACCTCGTCTGCAGGAAGGGGGCATCCACCGAATCACCAGCTCGGACATGCGAACAACGCGCCCACAGTCAAGCCAATCTAATTTACGCTTTGATGAATGCCGCGCCAGATGATATGGTGCATGAGTTTGAGCAACCGGGAAAGGCCGAGCTCATGATCAAAAATCTGTACGCAGGAATGAAAGGAGTACCAGTCAAACCCTCTTTCGAAATAGCGACCACTAGAGAAAAGTTCTCGGCGCACATACTGAGCCATGTCTCTACGCCACTGCCCGTGATACCACTAACCCTGGGTACTATGACGGATTCTCAGACCCAGATGACTTCTTGCAAAAGTATGAAGGAATAGCACAAAACCAGTGCTGGGCTGACGAAACAAAGTGCATGGAGATCCCACCGCTACTTTAAAGTGTAGCTCGACAGTAGTTCAACAACCTGCCAGCGTCAGTTATAAGCTGCTATGATGATCTCCGGACGCGTTTCCAGCTTAACTTTCATAACATGCTCGTAACTCGAAGGACGCATGTTGAATGTCACGACATCAAGCATGAGAGAGGGGAGTCCTTGGGATAATTCATCGACATGTATTGCCAAGAAGTAGCCAGAGTTCCCAACTGCGCAGAGTCACTGAAAGTATCCGGTTTCATACACGAAATCTGTCGGGAGCGCCACCTAACGTTGTGACAGAGGTTGAGGAAGCGCCCTCCAGAGACACTGGCAGAAGCGATAAGGGAAGCGCACGAACACATGCGCACTGAAGAAGACACCACAAGGTACTTGAGTTACAGTTCAGGAAATGGTCGGCGCGACGGTTACGACTCACCAAAGGGTAGACGCCAGTCAGGTGGTTTCAAGAGAAGCTAAAACGACTCTAGCTCCTATCGCCACCACAGCAACAGTCACCGCAATGATAGGAAGCACCCGTGAAATCACCAAGGGAACAACAACAACCAGCAACATCACCGAAACAGGGACAACGACACTAGGGAAAACAAGCAAGCCTTAATCAGAAGCCTCACCAAGAGCCTGAAAGAAATCTATGTGACTGAGCCCATCTTAAAAACGTTCGAGAAACCTGCGCGCATGTCTGAGTACGCACGACGTGATAAGTCCAAGTTCTGTGACTTTCACGATGACTTCGTGAAATGTCCCGTTCATATTGATTATAAACGTTCCATATTAATTGATTTCATCGCGAGGTTTTGACCTCTATATGAGACGTTTTTCAAAGACTGCATTCATTTTTAAAACAACCATAACCTTTATTTTATCGATAAAGGTTTAAAAGCATTACGTATATTATCAAATAATGATAATCTAAAATATACCGTTTACACACGACCATTACATAATGGTTTACAATAAGAATATATTACATCAAAAATAAGTTTCTTGAATGCAGTTTTTACATAATATCATACAAGCATGGACTCCAAATCTTGTCCTTATTTTAGTATGCAACAGCGGAAGTTCTTAATAATCACCTGAGAATAAACATGCTTAAAACGTCAACAAAAATGTTGGTGAGTTATAGGTTTAACCTATATATTATCAAATCATAATAATAGACCACAAGATTTCATATTTCAATATACATCCCATACATAGAGATAAGAATCATTCATATGGTGAACACCTGGTAACCGACATTAACAAGATGCATATATAAGAATATCCCCATCATTCCGGGACACCCTTCGGATATGATATAAATTTCGAAGTACTAAAGCATCTGGTACTTTGGATGGGGTTTGTTAGGCCCAATAGATCTATCTTTAGGATTCGCGTCAATTAGGGTGTCTGTTCCCTAATTCTTAGATTACCAGACTTAATAAAAAGGGGCATATTCGATTTCGATAATTCAACCATAGAATGTAGTTTCACGTACTTGTGTCTATTTTGTAAATCATTTATAAAACCTGCATGTATTCTCATCCCAAAAATATTAGATTTTAAAAGTGGGACTATAACTCACTTTCACAGATTTTTACTTCGTCGGGAAGTAAGACTTGGCCACTAGTCGATTCACGAACCTATAACAAATATGTACATATATATTAAAGTATGTTCAAAATATATTTACAACATTTTTAATACGTTTTACTATTTTAAGTTTATTAAGTTAGCTGTCCTTGTTAGTAACCTACAACTAGTTGTCCATAATTAGATATACAGAAATAAATCGATATATATATTATCTTGAATCAATCCACGACCCAGTATATACACGTCTCAGGCTAGATCACAACTCAGACTATATATATTTTTGGAATCAACCTCAACCCTGTATAGCTAACTCCAACATTACTGCATATAGAGTGTCTATGGTTGTTCCAAATACTATATATAGATGGGTCGATATGATATGTCAAAACATTTGTATACGTGTCTATGGTATCCCAAGATTACATAATATATTAGAATACATGTATAATACAATATAAGTTATCTAGGATATGATTAATATAGATTTATTACCAATTTTCACGTAGCTACAACAAGCAATAATAACCAATCTTGTTTTACCCATAACTTCTTCATTTTAAATCCGTTTTGAGTGAATCAAATTACTATGGTTTCATATTGAACTTAACTTTATGAATCTATACAGAAAAAGTATAAGTTTATTGTCAGAATTACAGGTTACAAGTCGTTTTTGTAAAGGTAGTCATTTCAGTCGAAAGAACGACGTCTAGATGACCATTTTGGAAAACATACTTCCACTTTGAGTTTAACCATGATTTTTGGATATAGTTTCATGTTCATAAGAAAAATAATTTTCGAAGAAGAAAAACTTTTAAATCAAAGTTTATCATAGTTTTTAATTATCCAAACCAAAACAGCCCCCGGTTTCACTACGACGGCGTATCTCCGATTTTATGGTGTTCATCGTGTTTCCAGGTTTTAAATCATTAAGTTAGTATATCATATAGATATAGAACATGTGTTTAGTTGATTTTAAAAGTCAAGTTAGAAGGATTAACTTTTGTTTGCGAACAAGTTTAGAATTAACTAAACTATGTTCTAGTGATTACAAGTTTAAACCTTCGAATAAGATAGCTTTATATGTATGAATCGAATGATATTATGAACATCATTACTCCCTCAAGTTTTCTGGATAAAACCTCTGGAAATGAGAAAAATGGATCTAGCTTCAAAGGATCCTTGGATGGCTTGAAAGTTCTTGAAACAGAATCATATCACGAAAACAGTTCAAGTAAGATTTTCACTCGAAATAAGATTGTTATAGTTGTAGAAATTGAATCAAAGTTTGAATAAGAATATTACCTTGAATTATAAAGATAACCTACTATAAATAACAAAGGTTCCTTGATCTTAGATGATTACTTGGAATGGATTAGAAAGCTTGGAAGTAGACTTGCAAACTTGGAAGTATTCTTGATTTTTTATGAAACTATACTTATGGAATTTATGAAGAACACTTAGAACTTAAAGATAGAAATTGAGAGAGATCACTTAGATGAAGAAATTTGAAGAATGAAAGTGTTTGTAGGTGTTTTTGGTCATTGGTATATGGATTAGATATAAAGGATGTGTAATTTTGTTTTCATGTAAATAAGTCATGAATGATTACTCATATTTTTGTAATTTTATGAGATATTTCATGCTAGTTGCCAAATGATGGTTCCAACATGTGTTAGGTGACTCACATGGGCTGCTAAGAGCTTATCATTGGAGTGTATATACCAATAGTACATACATCTAAAAGCTGTGTATTGTACGAGTACGAATATGGGTGCATACGAGTTGAATTGTTGATGAAACTGAACGAGGATGTAATTGTAAGCATTTTTGTTAAGTAGAAGTATTTTGATATGTGTATTGAAGTCTTTCAAAAGTGTAAGAATACATATCAAAACACAACATGTATATAAATTCTAATGGAGTCGTTAAGTCTTCGTTAGTCGTTACATGTAAGTGTTGTTTTGAAACCTTTAAGTTAACAATCTCAATTAATGTTGTTAACCCAATGTTTATTATATCAAATGAGATGTTAAATTATTATATTATCATGATATTATGATGTATGAATATCTCTTAATATGATATATACATTAAAACATCGTTACAACGATAATCGTTACATATAAGTCTCGTTTCATGATTCTTGGGTTAGTAGTCTTGTTTTTACATATGTAGTTCATTGTTAACACACTTAATGATATATTTAAATATCATTTTATCATGTTAAATATAGTGTATCAATATCTTAATATGATACATATGTATTTAGTAGACGTTATCATAACGATAATCGTTATATATATATCATTTCGAGTTTCTTAACTTAGTAATCTCATTTCTTATGTATATCACACATTGTTAATATACTTAGTGTGATACTTACTCATCATAATATTATGTCAACCATATATATATGTCTATATATATACCACAACATGTAGTTTTTTACAATTTTGTAACGTTCGTGAATCGCCGGTCAACATGGGTGATCAATTGTCTATATGAAACTTATTTCATTTAATCAAGTCTTAACAAGTTTGATTGCTTAACACGTTGGAAACATTTAGTCATGTAAATATCAATCTCAATTAATATATATAAACATGGAAAAGTTTGGGTCACTACACTTCGGACATGAAACCAATCGCTGCAAGGCGCTGGTTGATAAGGTGGTCATTTGCCTTAAGCGCGGAGAGTTGAAACATTTGAAACCAGGAAAGGATGAGTCAGGTGGGCATAAGAAGGAAAATGAAGGAGTCGAGAAAGACAAGGTCATCTATGTCTTTTCATGGGAGAGGAAGAAGGAAGTTGAGAAAGAGCCACTGTTGCCGTATGAAACCCTCATGGCGCACCTCCCACGCGAGCCTATTTATGAAAGGAAATGCGCTCCACTGGTGGTAGAAGGTTACTTGCCTGAGTGCACTCAACACATTGATAAAATCCTCATCGATACTGCAGGTGTGTCAATGTCATGTTCTTTCATTGTTTTGAGAACCTAACCTATAGAGTGAAGCGCAACCTAAGAAAGGTAAAGCAGGAGTTTAGGGGAATAAGTGGGGATCCCGCCTGGTCGAAGGGGATACTTGGGACAACGCTAACCTTACGGGATGATCAACACAAGGAGAGGGCGCACAAGAAAATGGTCGACTTTAAAGTGATACGCGCTGAATTGGAATATGATGCTATCCTGGGACAACCGACGTTATCACACTTCGCCATTAGCACCTGCCTTTACCAAGGGATCGTAACTATGATGACCCGGAAAATTTTGACTTATTTAAACCAATTATCTATATGATTTAATATTTTCGTCATGATAAGCAATGCATTTTGACAAATTTTAAAACCTTTGTAAATGAGTTTTATATAACAGTTGCCCACCTTGTTTGTCCGACGATTCATGAACGTCGTAACTTATAATTTTATATATATATATATATATATATATATATATATATATATATATATATATATATATATATATATATATATATATATACGGAAACATGCAAATAATATTTATATACGAAATGATAAAAATTTACTATTGAATGATGCAGTTTCGAATTAAAAAGTTTACGTATATAATCGTTTTATTTTTATGATGTATTTTTTTTAGTTTTTAAGAAGACATGAAGTTAATTCTAAGATGTACAAGTTGTAAAGCACAACGTACAACAATGTAACTTAAATATTTGAACCGAAATTAATTCATTTACTATTCATATGAATTGTAAATGAAACGAAATTAATTAATTTACTATTCACATGAAAGCGACATGATAGAAATTATTAATTATAAGTTACATAAAATACCCCTGAAGTATTTAATAAATACGACTTTTAAAAATATTAAAATTCGTTAATTCGTTTGAATTAAATGAATTCAATAATTTACGGTGGTACATAATGATCAGCAGACTAGTACGTACACTCTACATCGAACGTATATAGTAATTTTATAAATAAATGAACCTTTTTACAACTAGTTTTATAAAGCTTAAGACCAAAATAAATATATGTATTCAATTATAAAAAGTGGAATATTTTTTATTTATACTTTTACCCGTCAATTATTAGCAACAGAGTACGAAATACCGGTCCGCGAAAACTGTCGGCAGATATTATTGAATGTTAATTGTCACCTTTGATTCTATATTATTATTATATTATATTTATATTATTATATTATTATATTTATTCTATATATATCGAACGAATTCTGGTTCGATGAATTCACAAAACTTTCAATATCTCTATCTCACATTACTCCGTATATTATTTATTTATATTTATTATTATTAATATTAATATTATTATTATTATTATTATTATTATTAAGATTAATATTATTATTATTAATCTTATTATTATCATTAGTAGTATTCTTATTATTAGTATATACATAAAATACTACGACGGAGTGATGTTCGAGTATTTTCAAAACGGGTTAAAGCTAAGGAAATTATGGGTTATAACTTTGGAGGTTATGGGTATTGCTTGGGGGTTATGATCATGAGTCAAAGGTCAACCTAGCATTTATCATCTTCGTTGCGTCTACATACTTTCCTGCAATATTTAATCACAATATTGATACGTGAGCATTCATATCTTATATTTTATATATTAATAGTGTATCCATGTCTAGTGCTCGAGTATATATGTTTATACATGCTTGTATGCTAAATTTTGTCGTTAGATAGTTTTATGATGAATCACGAATTTAATACATATAGTACTGATATAAGGTATATGATATGCATGTTATTGGAAAGCTGGCGAAACATTAATAACTTTTCATTTAGAAATCGCGTGATTTCGATGAACGGATTAAAAGATATGGTCAACTGAATTATGTTTGTTGTTAATTAAAATTGTGTTGGAAACTGTAAATTAATATTTAAACAACTTGTTTATAAGATTAATAAATTGGATTTTTGGATACTACTAGTCGAGTAAATGAATTCTTATATAAGACACCTCTCGTTTGTTGAACAATTGTCAAAGTTGACTGTCTTATCATGTTTTAAAGCTTTATAAACACTATAATCTGATTTTACAAGTATTGGAAAACTATGTGAAATAATGAAACATTTTCGATTGCCATGATAATTCAAATATAATATAACTCCTGAAATAAATAATATTTTGAGTTTGATAAACTATAAATTCGTTCAATTATCAAGACTTATACTATGTTAATATAATAAACATGTATAGATTTAAAGATCATATTGGGTCAGATTGACTTTTGAGATGACTTTTGTTAAGTTTTGCATGTCGGTCTCGAGCATTAGGATTGTGATACACTATGCCCTGACCTAGATTGTTAGACATGTATTGACCAACATATGTTCTCTAGGTTGAGATCTACGGTTATTTTGCATTCCGAGTTTTGGTCACATTTTGGTGAATGACCTTATGTGCTGCTAAGGTGAGTTTATAGATCCCTTTTTAATTGCTTTTGCAATCTATATTTTTGGGCTGAGAATACATGCACTTTATTTTAAACGCAATGGATACAAGTACATACTAAATTTTACACCGAGTTTGAACCGAAAATCCCTTAGCTTTGGTAACTAGTAACTGTCGGTTATAAGAACTGGTGGGCGCGAATAGTTGTATATGGATCCATAGGGCTTGACATCCCCGTCCGTTCCAGGTATGGAGACCCTAGCCTGAACTATAAAGCGGACGTATGCTATTTGAGTTTAATACATGTTGGTTTGCGTGTATTGTAAATGTTGGTTGCATGTATGTTAAAACAGGGGTACTTATTATATATACGTTAAGCTTAGTTACCAGGGTGCTCAATTTTGTAGAATATTTTGATAAACGTTTCTGGATGAAACAAATGAAATCTTGTGGTCCACCTTTATATATAGATTATGCGTGTGAAGACTCATCCTAATCCATCCAGACGAAGTCCATATCGATTATAAACGATTCACAACAGTTGATTACATCGCGAGGTACTTGACCTCTATATGATACATTTTACAAACATTGCATTTGTTTTTGAAAAGACAATCTTTCATTACATCGAAAGTTGACAACATGCATACCATTTCATAATATATCTTACTATAATTGACTTAATAATAAACTTGATGAACTCAACGACTCGAATGCAATGTCTTTTGAAATATGTCATGAATGACTCCAAGTAATATCTATAAGATGAGCAAATGCACAGCGAAAGATTTATTTCGTACCTGAGAATAAACATGCTTTAAAGTGTCAACCAAAAGGTTGGTGAGTTCATTAGTTTAACATCAATAATCATTTCATAATTTTAATAGACGACAAGATTTCATATTTCCATTTCTCATAAACATAGGTCCCATGCATAGAGACAAAAAATATCATTCATATGGATTCAACACCTGGTAATCGACATTCACAATATGCATATAAGAATATCCCCATCATTCCGGGATCCTCCTTCGGACATGATATAAATTTCGAAGTACTAAAGCATCCGGTATTTTGGATGGGGCTTGTTGAGCCCGATAGATATATCTTTAGGATTCGCGTCAATTTGGAGATCGGTTTCCAAATTCTTAGATTACCAGACTTAATAAAAATGGGCATATTCAATTTCGATCATTCAACCATATAATGTAGTTTCGATTACTTGTGTCTATTTCGTAAAACATTTATAAAAGCAGCGCATGTATTCTCAGTCCCAAAAATATATATATTGCAAAAGCATTTAAAAAGGGAGTAATGAAACTCACCTAATGTATTTTGTTGTAAAAATACATATGACTATATTGAACAATTGAACAATGCAGGATTGGCCTCGGATTCACGAACCTATATCATTTATATATTTATATTAAAACATATAATTGTAATTGAATAAATATATATATTTTATCATTAGTGATGTAATTTATATCATTAATAATTTATAAGCTTCATTATTTATTTATATATTTTTATCTTATATAAATATATTTGTTAATATAGTTAGGTTATGCGTACCAAGTATATTTATATACAAAATCTTTATTTTTTACTTTTTTGACCTTAATATCGTCATTAGAACTTTTAGTTTAGTAGCCATAATTATATTAATAATAGTGATATAGATAATACTGATACTAATAATAATAATATTAGTAAAATAATAATTTTAATAAAAACGATATATTTAAAAAGTAACGATACTTTTAGTAATAATAATAATACTACTTATATTTATAACAATGATACTAATAATAATGTTTATGAAAAATAATAACATAATATATTGTTTTATAATGATAATAATATTAATAATCCTACTCATAATAACAATAATATTAACAGTCATAATAATACTTATAATAATAATAATAATAATATTAATACTAATAATAATAATAATAATAACAATAATAATAATAATAATAATGATAATAATAACATCGAATAATGATACTACTAACAATAATAATAAATAATGATAATAATAAATAATAATAATAATAATAAGAATAATGAAAAATGAAAATATAAATGTGTATACCCTTTTTGGAAGCTTTTCTAAAAAAAAAGTCCATGACGAGACTCGAACCCAAGACCTCTTATATAACACAAACACCCCTAAACCACTGAACCACCTTGGTATAACTTGTACTAATCCGCAATTTTAAATAATTAAACCGAACTGTTACAGCCCAACAAAGAACATGAGTTGTGTCACGGCCCAAGCAGAATTACGGCCCAACAAATAAACTCTAAAAGCCTGCGGCCCAATCACTCAAAATAAGTCCAACGATCCATACATCAAATTAAAAAGGATTCGGTTTATAATAAAAATAATGAAACGAGATAGGGTTTGAGTAGTGGGGCAGCCGTCGCTAGTTGTTATCATCATCATCATCTTCATAACATCACTATCATAAACATCATGTATCATCATCTTTTCATCTATACCTCGTTTGAAACAGAAACATATTGTGTATACAGCTACAACAATTTAATGGTGGCGGTTGTTTACGAGATTGAAACAGAAAAATATATGTAGCAGCAATAATAATGGAGGGTGGTCGAAGCAAGAGATGAGAAGAAGTTCTCTAGTGTTGTGGTTATGTATGCATGTGATCAAAGTGATTCTCGATTTTGAGTTTGGCAAATGAAACAGAAAAATTTTTTGAAATGGTTCAATGGTGGTTGATCGTGGTTTGTTATGGTGACGGTTCAAGATAGTTTAATAGTGTAAAACAGAAAACAGAACGTAGCGACTGTAGTTGCAGTAGCAGTGTGGCAGTATGTAGCAGTAGCATTCAAGCAAGATTGCAAGTGGTGGTTTGAAATAACAGAAGGTGGGTTTGATGATTAAATGGGTTTTCTTTTGTGATTTCACGACAGAGAAAAACAAGAAACAAGAGCATAACAAAGATCGTTTTCATAATCTTGTGGTGGGTTTATGATGGGTTATCATCAACGGTGATTTTGATTGCAACAGAATAGAAGAGGAAGAGATATAGGTGGTGTTCTACGGTGTTTGTGATGGTTGTTTACGATGATACTCACGGTGGAAGGTGGTTCTTGTGGTGATGTTCTAAATGGGTTTAGTGATGACCCTGGAAGTGAATCAACAAGGAAAGTGGTAGATGGTGATTGTAGGTTGAAAAGGGTGGTTCCCGAATGATTTTCATGGTGGTTAGTAGTGGTCGCGATGGGAGACATGGTGGCGGTGATTAAGGTGGCAAACGGTTGTGATGATGTCGATATGGGTGATCAAGGTTGATGTAGATTTGTGTTTATAAGTGGTGAAGTATTCTTATGTATCTATATCTAACATCTATAAATAAATAATATTATGCAGGTGCACTATGAATTATGAATGGAACAAAAGCAAACAGTATTCTTAATCTAAATCACGGATGAACAAGTGAATTTATTAGTGGGGTTACAAGAATAATAATTTATCTCAAACGCAATTAGCATGTGAATGAAATAATAAAGAAAATATTAATAGTCTTTCAATTGTTAATATTCTGCCGACGTTTTCGGATTCATATAATACGGACTAAATTTAGTGCCCAATGCTAATCAGTAGGGGATAAAAGTCTTCGGAAAAATTCTAAAATTTTACAGTAATTAAATTTATTTATTTTAGTCATTATTGTAAAAGAATCTGGTCATTAACTATTTAAAATTATTAAATAAAAATTAAATTAATTATTAGCTCCCAACCCCAAGTAAAATATGTCAGGTGTACAAATTAACAAATAGCTTCCAAATATACTTTTGATAAGCTTATAATTTATGTAACTCATTTTCGGATCACCGTTTATTTTAAAATCACATAAGTTCCCTTTTAACTCGTTTACTATCAATCGAATGATAATTGAGTGTTACTAACATTTTCCAAATAAATTCGAAACTATATATATATATATATATATATATATATATATATATATATATATATATATATATATATTCAATACACTTTATTTATATATACATATACTTTTTAAAAAATTATAACATTCTATTTTTATTTTACTTTGCGTAAATAAATTTTAGTAACAACCACATACAATAATTAAAATTATGTTTCCAATTATTATTTATATATGTATATATACATATCAAGTTACAATTAATTGTTCGTGAATCGTCGGAAATAGTCAAAGGGCAATTGATTACATGAATATAACTTTCAAAATTTTCAAGACTCAACATTATAGACTTTGCTTAACGTGTCGGAAATATATGAAGATTAAAGTTTAAATTTCGTCGAAAATTCCCGGGTCATCACAGTACCTACCCGTTAAAGAAATTTCGTCTCGAAATTTGAGTGTGGTCGTCATGGTTAACAATAAAAATGTTTTCATGACGAATATGAGTTAATAATTAAAGTTTTATCACCATCAGGTAATTTGAATAAAACAACTCAATTATTCGAAGCGTACGAGTGAAATTATCATAAAAGATTGAAATAGGATAAGTAAAGATTCGTATTAACTTTTGACAAAGTCAGGGTTGAATTCCGGAATTCAAGGGATTTAAAGAAAATCTTCGAATCTAAAATATTTGATTCTCCGACGAGTAAGGAAATTAAGATCTCTATAATTAAATATGATGATCTGCCTCAATTACACTGCCTGATATTTCCATTATAAATTAAGCTCTTCCGTCCCCTTATTCTCACCATTTCTATACAATCCCCAAATTCAAAAGATTATGAAAATGCTTAATCCAATTCTAAACCCTGATATTTTCCTAATTATCATTTCTGTCATCCCTCTTTTCAATCTTCCACCAGAAAATCTGTTTACTTTTAATATAACCTTGGGGTGATACTATTCTTAATTATACCGTGTCTTTATATTGTTATTCGTATTAATATCCACGGTTTGTAACCTCCGTGTTGTGATTGAGCCTTATATCTTCTCTTATATTTTGGAGCTCCTTGCCTTTTTATTCTCCTCTCGACCTCTAAGTCAAGCGAATAATGCTCCAAAATTTGTAGATATGAAATTCGAAATGAACATAGTTAATGTTCTAAGAATGAAATCGTGATAACAAAATCTTGATTTGTCAAATTTCCAGAATCACTGAGAATAAAACTATCAAGAATATACTTTCTTGATATGTCTAGAAGTTAAACATAATGAAAGAGTTATGTAACATGGCACATGATAATGGTATGATCTACTGTGAACCATCATCACGTTTCCTTAGAAACTTAGCATGACTTACTGTAATATAATCACGTTGATCAAGTGTCATTATATTATACTAACTCATGCATCAGTTCCCAACATTACTTCAATAACATTCATATTTTAAGCTGGAAAGTTTACAGAATATATAAACTAACAGTTTCTATATGATGTAATACTGATAGCACGAAGAGATTAATGTTTTCAAATAAGAATAGTTATGAAAATATCTTCAGAAATATGGAGGATATTTATAATGAAAGATACAATGATATATTGAAATTTCTAATATCGAAGGATGATGAAGAAGATTTATCCGTAAGGGTTTAGATTCAGAAGCAAGGTATTCGCTAAAGATTTCATCAGAAACAGAATCATTTGGATTCTTTGAAGTCAAACTTATTCTTTATGATTTGTCCACGGCTTCCTTCATAGTTTCGCATAATCTGCTTTTCGGTACTAGATTTTCTATTGAATGTTTCCAATAAAATGATACACAGGAAGCACGAAGAGGTATATAATTTCGGACGAGAATATTTATGAAAATATCCTCAGAAATATCGAAGATATTGATGATGATATTTTGGAATTTCTAAGTTCGATGGTTGATAGAGAAAGATTTTTTCGTAAAATTTTAACATGACTTCGGAGCAAAATATTCTCTAAAGATTTCAATGGATCCAGAGTTATCTGGATTCTTTGAATATAGGGTATGGTCCTTGTATTTGTCTTTGGTCTCCTTCATGGTTAACTCTAACCATTTTCCAGTTCCAACATTTCTGAGCTTTTCCAACATATTATTCTTTATCAGCAAACTTCCGACTACTAAGATCGTTTACGGTTGCCTACAGTTTCTGCTGCTTCATTCAGCTTTTTCAACATTCAGAGTATCAATTCGTAAACTGAGTGCCTTTTCAAAATTTCAGAATTGAAGATCGTAATTCTAGGAGATAATTGTTATATGTATATATATAACTATTGATGTAGAAATGCTACGAGATTCGAAATACTGATTGCTGATTCCCGGTAATTGGTATGGCAATTATTGTTACAGGGTGTAGATGAATACAAGATGGGGTTTCAATGAATATAATGATTTTTTGGAAAGTCCAAATTCATTGAAGTTGCTGATAATTTTACTGCTAATGTGGTGAAATATAAACGGTTCTCCGGTAACGATGACGATAAGCAAACTTATATATCGCGGTTATAATAAGGCTGATTCGAATAGAAGTTGAAGTTGATTTGTTGAAGCTGTGATAAAATTGGATAATTTGAAAAGGAGTTGCAATGTTATTTTCGGTAATAACAATTCCAAAGGAGCTAACACAGACACATGTTAAACGTTTACTCAAGTTCCGAATGTTTTCAGGTGCGTAACTATATGCATCGATCTTTTCTTCCGTAGATGAAGTGCGGTTGGTTCATCCTCTTGATTGAGGTATTTTCAAGAATCATGAAAGGTTTGAACGTAGATTGTAATCGTTAAGATACAAATGAGATTTAAGATGAAATCAAGTGGCAAACTTGAAGAATTGTTTAGTTTCATATGTTATAATCAATATTTTAATCCATTTTAATTGTCCAATGTCATTAGTCCACAGTCGATAGTCCACAGTTAACAGTCCAATAATTCATATATACTTTAATATATAATATACGAATTAATTAATACGTATCGTGACCCGTGTACATGTCTCAGACTCAATCACAACTCAAAGTATATATATTATTATAGAATCAACCTCAACCCTGTATAGAGAACTCAATCATTACTGCATATAGAGTGTCTATGGTGATTCCAAATAATATATATAGATGCGTCGATATGATATGTCAAAACCTTGTATACGTGTACCGATATTTAAACTTCATAAAATAAATAACAGAAATTAAATGACGATAAAAAAATGCGTAAAGTAAATAATAAAAATTAAATGACGATAAATAAAATTGCGATAATTAAATTGAGATAAATAAACTGCGATAAATAAAATGTAATACGGAATTAACAGTTAGTTAGGAACAGTTAGCTAGGATTTTTGTTAGCTTGGATTCTTAAAAAAATTTCTCATAGTTAATTCGTTTGTTTCTAACAAATTTTTATTTTGTCCAATATTTTCTTCATTATGCCACTTGTTGGATTCCGATAGGCCAAAATTCAAATATGAAATTGAATGAAAATGGTTATTCTGCGGTGAACGGATACATATATCGATGGATGTAAGTAGGGTCGTAAATGACTGTTGGATCAGCTTCAAAGAATGTACAGTGTAACTTATTAATGTGAAATCTGAATATTCCTCGGGTATTACCTACCCGTTAAAATATTTTCACAATTAACACTTTTTACGAAAGAATTTTTAATTACAATCTTTATGAAAACATATATACATATATATTTTCTTCAGATGTAATCATGGATTTATTGAGTTAATATGATATTAAACTCATTTGGTTTACCGATAGAACTAGAATACATAATCTCTAAAACATTTAGAGATTACTTAATCACCATGAAGAACGAAGATAATTGATGTAGAACGATACGTAGAACGATGATTATACTCGAGGTACAGAATGAGATTTTTGAGGCATTGATTATTGATAGTACTGGTATTGATGTTGGTGGTACTGTTGGTGCCGGTGATGTTGCTGAAGCCGGTACGTTTTGCACCATATTTTCTAGATTGATTATCCAAGCGCGAAGCTCGTTGACTTCTTCTATTATTTCGGGATGATTGTCGGTCGGAACGAGCGGATGAATAAGGTTTAGAATTTTAGATAGAATATAATTGTGGTGAGGTATTCGGGAAATGAGGGTGAAAATTGTGTTTCAGACTGGTTCGCCAGTAAGTGCTTCAGGTTCTTTGCCAAGAGGTAAATTCAGTTGGTGGAAGGGATCGCCTTCTTCCCGTCTCCATTGATTAAGTTGACTACGAACCCATCAGATGAATTGGTGATGACTGATTGGTTGATTCATTCCGGTGACGCTGATAGGTGAAACTCCATATCTGAATAGCTGTCGGAATATGAGGAATTCGAACTGGTTGAGAGATTCATCTCGTACGATCAGATGAATGATTTTTGATAAGAAATAGATTATAGGTTATAGATTAGTACCCTGCAATACATAATTTACATATGCATATATAATACTAAAATCCCATAAGTTACGGAGGAATCTACGAAATATGTTAGGCAAAGTTTACAGTAACAGATATGCTAAGATATGAATTAGCAGATACGCTAAAGTATGAATTTTTGTCTATACACTATTCATGCAGTCAATGCAGTAAAACGTGTCTAGACTAAGAATGATAAGCAGATAATTTTCTAAGGATGGTAAATAGATGATTTTTGACACAAATGATAAGTAAAACTTTTGACATACACACACAGTCGAAGTCCAGACTCACTAATGCATCCTAACGACTTATCAGTTAGACACACTAATGTAGACCTGGTTCGCTAAGACCACCGCTCTGATACCAACTGTGAAGACCCGTCCTAATCTATCCGGACGAAGTCCATATCGATTATAAACGATTCACAACAGTTGATTACATCGCGAGGTACTTGACCTCTATATGATACATTTTACAAACATTGCATTCATTTTTGAAAAGACAATCTTTCATTACATCGAAAGTTGACAACATGCATACCATTTCATAATATATCTTACTATAATTGACTTAATAATAAACTTGATGAACTCAACGACTCGAATGCAACGTCTTTGGAAATATGTCATGAATGACTCCAAGTAATATCTCTAAGATGAGCAAATGCACAGCGGAAGATTTTTTTTCGTACCCGAGAATAAACATGCTTTAAAGTGTCAACCAAAAGGTTGGTGAGTTCATTAGTTTAACATCAATAATCATTTCATAATTTTAATAGACCACAAGATTTCATATTTCCATTTCTCATAAACATAGGTCCCATGCATAGAGACAAAAAATATCATTCATATGGATTGAACACCTGGTAATCGACATTCACAATATGCATATAAGAATATCCCCATCATTCTGGGATCCTCCTTTGGACATGATATAAATTTAGAAGTACTAAAGCATCCGGTATTTTGGATGGGGCTTGTTGAGCCCGATAGATCTATCTTTAGGATTCGCATCAATTTGGAGATCGGTTTCCAAATTCTTAGATTACCAGACTTAATAAAAAAGGGCATATTCGATTTCGATCATTCAACCATATAATGTAGTTTCGATTACTTGTGTCTATTTCGTAAAACATTTATAAAAGCAGCGCATGTATTCTCAGTCCCAAAAATATATATATTGCAAAAGCATTTAAAAAGGGAGTAATGAAACTCACCTAATGTATTTTGTAGTAAAAACACATATGACTATATTGAACAATTGAACAATGCAGGGTTGGCCTCGGATTCACGAACCTATATCATTTGTATATTTATATTAAAACATATAATTGTAATTGAATAAATATATATATTTTATCATTTGTGATGTAATTTATATCATTAATAATTTATAAGCTTCATTATTTATTTATATATTTTTATCTTATATAAATATATTTGTTAATATAGTTAGGTTATGCGTACCAAGTATATTTATATACAAAATCTTTATTTTTTACTTTTGTGACCTTAATATCGTCATTAGAACTTTTAGTTTAGTAGCCATAATTATATTAATAATAGTGATATAGATAATACTGATACTAATAATAATAATATTAGTAAAATAATAATTTTAATAAAAACGATATATTTAAAAAGTAACGATACTTTTAGTAATAATAATAATATTACTTATATTTATAACAATGATACTAATAATAATGTTTATGAAAAATAATAACATAATATATTGTTTTATAATGATAATAATATTAATAATCCTACTCATAATAACAATAATATTAACAGTCATAATAATACTTATAATAATAATAATAATATTAATACTAATAATAATAATAATAACAATAACAATAATAATAATGATAATAATAACATCGAATAATGATACTACTAATAATAATAATAAATGATGATAATAATAAATAATAATAATAATAAGAATAATGAAAAATGAAAATATAAATGTGTATACCCTTTTTGGAAGCTTTTCTAAAAAAAAAAGTCCATGACGAGACTCGAACCCAAGACCTCTTGTATAACACAAACACCCCTAAACCACCGAACCACCTTGCTATAACTTGTACTAATCCGCAATTTTAAATAATTAAACCGAACTGTTACAGCTCAACAAAGAATCTGAGTTATGTCACGGCCCAAGCACAATTACGGCCCAACAAATAAACTCTAAAAGCCTGCGGCCCAATCACTCAAAATAAGTCCAACGATCCATACATCAAATTAAAACGGATTCGGTTTATAATAAAAATAATGAAACGAGATAGGGTTTGAGTAGTGGGGCAGTCGTCGCTAGTTGTTATCATCATCATCATCTTCATAACATCACTATCATAAACATCATGTATCATCATCTTTTCATCTATACCTCGTTTGAAACAGAAACATATAGTGTATACAGCTACAGCAATTTAATGGTGGCGGTTGTTTACGAGAATGAAACAAAAAAATATATGTAGCAGCAATAATAATGAAGGGTGGTCGAAGCAAGAGATGAGAAGAAGTTCTCTAGTGTTGTGGTTATGTATGCGTGTGATCAAAGTGATTCTCGATTTTGAGTTTGGCAAATGAAACAGAAATTTTTTTTGAAATGGTTCAATGGTGGTTGATCGTGGTTTGTTATGGTGACGGTTCAAGATAGTTTAATAGTTTAAAATAGAAAACAGAACGTAGCGACTGTAGTTGCAGTAGCAGCGTGGCAGTATGTAGCAGTAGCATTCAAGCAAGATTGCAAGTGGTGGTTTGAAATAACAGAAGGTGGGTTTGATGATTAAATGGGTTTTGTTTTGTGATTTCACGACAGAGAAAAACAAGAAACAAGAGCATAACAAAGATCGTTTTCATAATCTTGTGGTGGGTTTATGATGGGTTGTCGTCAACGGTGATTTTGATTACAACAGAATAGAAGAGGAAGAGATATAGGTGGTGTTCTACGGTGTTTGTGATGGTTGTTTACGATGATACTCACGGTGGAAGGTGGTTCTTGTGGTGATGTTCTAAATGGGTTTAGTGATGATCCTGGAAGTGAATCAATAAGGAAAGTGGTAGATGGTGATTGTAGGTTGAAAAGGGTGGTTCCCGAATGATTTTCATGGTGGTTAGTGGTGGTCGCGATGGGAGACATGGTGGCGGTGATTAAGGTGCAAACGGTTGTGATGATGTCGATATGGGTGATCAAGGTTGATGGAGATTTATGTTTATAAGTGGTGATGTATTCTTATGTATCTATATCTAACATCTATAAATAAATAATATTATGCAGGTGCACTATGAATTATGAATGGAACAAAAGCAAACAGTATTCTTAATCTAAATCACGGATGAACAAGTGAATTTATTAGTGGGGTTACAAGAATAATAATTTATCTCAAACGCAATTAGCATGTGAACGAAATAATAAAGAAAATATTAATAGTCTTTCAATTGTTAATATTCTGCCGACGTTTTCGGATTCATATAATACGGACTAAATTTAGTGCCCAATGCTAATCAGTGGGGGATAAAAGTCTTCGGAAAAATTCTAAAATTTTACAGTAATTAAATTTATTTATTTTAGACATTATTGTAAAAGAATCTGGTCATTAACTATTTAAAATTATTAAATAAAAATTAAATTAATTATTAGCTCCCAACCCCAAGTAAAATATGTCAGGTGTATAAATTAACAAATAGCTTCCAAATATAATTTTGATAAGCTTATAATTTATGTAACTCATTTTTGAATCACCGTTTATTTTAAAATCACATAAGTTCCCTTTTAACTCGTTTACTATCAATCGAATGATAATTGAGTGTTACTAACATTTTCCAAATAAATTCGAAACTATATATATATATATATATATATATATATATTCAATACACTTTATTTATATATACGGATACTTTTTAAAAAATTATAACATTCTATTTTTATTTTACTTTGCGTAAATAAATTTTAGTAACAACCACATACAATAATTAAAATTATATTTCCAATTATTATTTATATATGTATATATACGTATCAAGTTACAATTAATTGTTCGTGAATCGTCGGAAATAGTCAAAGGGCAATTGATTACATGAATATAACTTTCAAAATTTTCAAGACTCAACATTATAGACTTTGCTTATCGTGTCGGAAATATATAAAGATTAAAGTTTAAATTTGGTCGGAAATTCCCGGGTCATCACAATGCGCAATATTAAAACTATGAACTCACCAACCTTTATGTTGACACTTTTAAGCATGTTTATTCTCAGGTTCCTAGAATTCTTCCGCTGTTTGCTTATATGTTATACAAGTTATGTGCATGGAGTCATACATGCTTTATTCGAGAAAACGTTGCATTCACAAATTCATTACCATGTATCTTATTTTGACTGCATTGTTAACGGATGTAGTATTGTAAACTATTATTTACGGTGATTGTCTATATGTAGAAATCATCAGATGTCAAAAACCTTGGAATTAGATATTCATTTATGGTGTGCCTTTTCGAAAGAATGCAATGTTTACAAAATGTATCATGTAGAGGTCAGTACCTCACTGTGAAATTGATGAATGATGTATTCGTCCAAATGGATTTGGACGGGTCATCACAGTTGGTATCCGAGCTTGAGGTCATAGGGAACTAGAATTTGCATTAGTGTGTTTAACTGATAATTGTTAGGATGCATAGTGAGTCTGGACTATGACCATATATGTTTTTACCAATTTTTGCTTATCATTTCATGTCGGAAATTACTTACTTATCATTCTTAAGTCTAGATACGTCTTACTACACTTATTGCATAGATAGTGTATAGACAAAATTCATATCTTAACGTATCTGTTACTATAAACTTTGCCTGACATCTTCCGAAAATTCCTCCGTAATTTATGGGATTTTGGTATTATATATACATATGTAAATTATGTATTGAAGAATACCAAATCTAAGTCCTATAATCTATTTCACATCAAAAATCATTTCCCTGATTACACAAGATGGATCCCGTATCTAGTTCAAATTCCTTAGATTCTGACAGCTATTCCGATATGGATTTCCACTCGAGCTCCGAAAGAGGTGTGACCGGAATGGATTAACCAATTAGCCATCATCTATTCTGGATGAATTGGGGATGGGTTCGTAATCTACTTAATCATTGGTGACAAGAAGAAGGTGATCCCTTCCATCCACCACATTCACCTCTTGGCAAAGGACCTGAAGCACTTACCGGCGAACCTGTTCGAAACAACCTTTTCTCTCTCATTTTCATAGTATCTCGTCACGATTATATACTATCTCAAATTCTGAATCTTATTCATCTGCTCGTCCGAACCGACAATCATCCCGCTGTGATAGAAGAAGTCAACGAGCTTTGCGCTCGCATGACGGCTTTGGAGAATATGGTGCAAAGATTACAAGCACCATCAACAACACAAGTACCGCTAACAACATCCACATCGCAAGCCTCAATACCATAAACACTAGCAGCATCACCATCATCAACACCAACAGGATCATTACCACTACCACCAACCACATCTACATCACACGCCTCAACATCACAATCTGTACCTCGGGTATCAATATCATATGCACCATAGGTATCAAGGAGTACCAACAACAACAAACGATGAAGTATTAATTCATCACTTCATTGAAGAAATATTCTGCAGAGAATATGTAGTTTCTAAAAGTTTTATAGATTACTATTTCTAGTTCTAACCGTAAATCAGATGAGTGGATATAGGGGAGAATAGAAACCCTGACAGGAATGGTGCATGATTTACAAGCTAGACTTGTTATACAAGTATCACCAACATCACCATCAGTATTACCAACACCAGTAACACTTGTAGCACCACAAACTCCACCAACTCCATAACCACCGACGATATCGATACCACAATCACTAACGGATATATTGAAATAACGAGTTATGGAGTATTAACTCCTTATTTCCAAAGAATTTATATATTATATATATGAATTTTGGAAACCATAATATATCTTTTCGTACTAAGCTATTATGTATGAATTTTTTTTTAAAGGGTAAGTACTACTCGGTTAATTCATATTACTAATATGCTATTATGTACATCCTTCATTAAACGACTTAACCATCGTTAACTACAATCTATGTTTCAACTCAATGAATTCCATTTCATAATAAACCAAGCGTATTAATCAATTACATGTTTGAATTTACACTTTCATCTTCGATGTATTTGAAACTTTCTAGAAAACATCACTTGTACCTTGCGAGTTCACAAAATTCCACAAGCATTAATATCCTTCACCGAGGAATGTCAATAAGAATAGATAATGAAGTATTGATGACATTAGTGAAATACTCTGCGAAGATTATGTAATCTCTAATGTTTCAGAGATTATTCATTTCTAATTCCAGCCAAAAATCAAACGAGTTTAATAGAATATTAACTCATTAAATCTGTATTGCATCTGAAGAAAATATACATTCATATATTTTCATAAAATTGTAATAAAAATTCTTTTTGTACAAACTATTAATTGTGAAAATATTTTAACGGGTAGGTAATACCCGAGAAATATTCAGATTTCACGTTAATATGTTACACTGTACATTCTTAAATTACTCGATAATCATTAACCATACTCACTACTTTTACAACGATATACATTCTTTCATAGAAATCAGAAAAACCTTTCTCACTCTAATTCAATTACAAATTCTGATTTTAAACAGATCAGAATCCAGAATCCAAGTCAAGATATAATAGATAGCATCACTCTTAGATCCCTACATCTTTTAAAACTATACTTTGACTTCAAAACTGTGCTAGAACATCACTTCTATTCATAAAACCCAGAAAAATATTTGTATCATTCAAAATTCTAGAACAACATATGTATATTGACGATTACAATCTGCGTTCAAACCCTTCATAATTCTTGAGAATACCTCAATTAAGAAACAATCGAGAGGATGATCCAACCACACTTTAGCTACGAAAAGAAAGATTTATGCATAGAGTCATGCTTGGAATCTAAGTAAAAATTTAACATGAATCTGTGATCCATTGGCATTGTTATTACCGAAAATAACCTTGCAATCCCTTTTCAATGTATCCAGTTTTATCACACTTCCAACCAGTCAACTTCAACTTTTTATATTAGCCTTATAACCTTGATATATACGTTTTTGTTACCGGGGAACTTTTTATATTCCACCACATTAACAGTAAATGTACCAGCAACTTCATTACCCTTTGACTTAAGCCTCTCCAAAAAGTCACTATACTTATTCATTGAAACCCTATTATGTACTCATCTGCATCTTGTAACGGTAGTTGCCATACCAAAAAGCTTGAATCATTATTCTCGAATTTCGCAGCAATTTGTGACGACCCGGAAATTTCCGACCAAATTTAAACTTAACCTTTATATGTTTCCGACACGATAAGCAGAATTTGTAATGTTGAATCTCAAAAAATTTGAAACTACATTCATGTAATCAATTACCTTTGACCGTGTTCGACGATTCACGAACAATTATGAGTATATAGATATGTATATATAATATATAATATTAACTAAAAACATTAACAAAGTATTAGATATATGATACTTTACATGAACGTATTTTTTTCGATATATTTATCGACAGAATTAAGAGATAATATCAAATGATTGAATTATCAGATACATTATGATATGATTACGGGCCTATGTTATGAGGTCCAATGTGATTTAAGAAATATATTCTTTTTGACAACATTCGGAAAATGGTAAAGTGATTTATAAGTAAGAACAAATGTGTCAATTAACGGGAACTAGACAAGGGTTAGTGGAAATTCCTGTTTAATTTCCAAGGCATGTTTTATAATATTTTCCTCGTGACCTTGATAAGATAACTATGTTAACTTTCATTTTATTTAATATGAAAATAAGAACGTGGAGTGTAAATAACTTAGATGTTGGATATCGACAAGTTAAGTAACTCGACATTTTTCATTAAGATGATTTCATACGTTTAGTTAACCTTTGGACTTTATCCCATTCTTCACCAATAGACCGTAATTTAAAAACTTGAAACCTATTATGAATATATATAAGTCTACTTTTCTAAAATGTTTTATGATATAACGATTTCCATTATTTTAACCTTTTAACAAAATGATTCTTAAATATATTTAGTTTTGGAAAACAAAATTATCATATTTATTTGATTTAGTTTCAAAAGTAAAAAAAAAACGTTTTCAGTTTAAAAAGAACTTTATTATTAAAACGTATATATCTTTTATAAATATCTAGAACCACTTTTGACAACTCATTACTTAACCAGTATGATAAAGATAAAGATATTTATATTTTATTTTATTAAATATATACAACGATTTAAATTAATATTATATATATTTATACGCGTAGTATACGTACATAGTTTTATACTCTTACTATACTTTAACTTTACCTTTACTTTACTTTTACTTTACTTTAACTTTAATAATTCATACTTTAATAATTCACTTTAATAATTCATACTTTAAAAATTCACTTTAATAATTCATACTTTAATAATTCACTTTAATAATTTATACTTTAATAATTCACTTTAATAATTCACTTTAATAATTCATACTTTAATAATTCACTTTAATAATTCATACTTTAATAATTCACTTTAATAATTCATACTTTAATAATTCAATTTAATAATTTAAAAATCTATTATAAATAGAATTCAATAGGTTTCATTATTTCATAAAAACTTGAAAATATATTTCTCTAAACTCTCTCAATCGAATTACATATAAATATTTTCTTTGTATTATTTCAAGATATTATTAGTATACATAAAATACTACGACGGAGTTATATTCAGACGATTTCAAAATAAGTTTTCAAACGGGATAGAGCTAAGGAAATTATGGGTTATAGCTATGGAGGTTATGGGTATTGATCGAGGGTATTGCTCGTGAGGTCAACCTAACATTTATCATTTTCGTTGCGTCTACGTACTTTTCTACACTATTGAATCACAATATTGATATGTTCGTGAATCCGAGATAAACCCTGCACTTGTTCAGTGCCGTCATATACATAATTGCTACAAAATACAGTATTGTGAGTTTCATTACTCCCTTTTTATATATATTTTTGGGCTGAGAATACATGCGCTGTTTTATAAATGTTTTACGAAATAGGCACAAGTACTAAAACTAATTCTATGTGGGTTTAAACCACAAATATACCCTTAGCTTGGTAACATTAAACTACTTGTCTATATATGGTAGGCGCGGATCCTAAAGATAGATCTATTGGGCCTGACAAACCCCATCCTGACTATGGGATGCTTTAGTACTTCGAGGTTATTTTAAACACACATGCTCTGGTGTACTTCAGAGGGTAAAACATGAACGTTAAGGCTTGTTACCGGGTACCTACAACTTATAGAATACTTTTATACACTTGCGAGTGTACGGATATTTATGGAAACTGAAATCTTGTGGGCTATTACTATTACGGAAATGATTGATTATGATAAACTAATGAACTCATCAACCTTTTGGTTGACACTTTAAAGCATGTTTATTCTCAGGTATTAAAGAAATCTTCCGCTGTGCATTAGCTCATTTTAAGGATATTACCTGGAGTCATTCATGACATACTTTGAAAGACGTTGCATTCGAGTCGTTGAGTTCATCAAGATTAATATTAAGTCAATTATAGTTGGATGTAATATGAAATGGTATGCATGCCGTCAATTTTTGATGTAAAGAAAGTTTGTCTTTTAAAAACGAATGCAATGTTTGTAAAACGTATCATATTTTCATATACCTCGCGATGTAATCAACTATTGTGAATCATTTATAATGTATATGAACGGGTCCTTTCAGTTGGTATCAGAGCGGTGGTCTTAGCGAACCAGGTCTTGCATTAGTGTGTCTAACTGATAGTTGTTAAGATGCATCAGTGAGTCTGGACTTCGACCGTGTCTGCATGTCAAAAGTTTTGCTTATCATTTTTAGTCGGAAATCATCTACTTACCATCCTTAGGAAATTACCTGCTTATTATTCTTAAGTCTAGACACGTTTTCCTACATTTATTGCATAATAGTGTATAGACGAATTCTTATCTTAGCATATCTGTTGCTGTGAACTTTGACTGACATCTTTCAAAGATTCCTCCGTAATTTATGGGATTTTGGTATTATATATACATATGTAAATTATGTATTGAAGAATACCAAATCTAAATTCTACAATCTATTTCATACAAAAAAAAAATTCTTTCCCTGATCATACAAGATGGATCCCTCAACCAGTTCGAGTCCCTCGGATTCCGACAGCTATGCCGATATGGATTTCCACATGAGCTCCAAAAGCAGCGTGACCGGAATGGATCAACCAATTAGCCATCATCTATTCTGGATGAATTGGGGATGGGTTCGTAATCTACTTAACCATTGGAGATAGAAGAAGGTGATCCCTTTCATCCACCACATTGCCCTCTTGGCAATGAACCTGAAGCACTTACCGGCGAACCTGTCCGAAACACCATTTTCTCTCTCATTTCCAGAGTATCTCGTCATGATTATATACTACACCAAATTCTAGATCTTATTTATCCGCTCGTCCGAACCGACAATCACCCTGGTGTAATAGAAGAAGTCAAAGAGCTTCACGCTCGGGTAGTGGCTTTGGAGAATATGGTGCAAAGGTTACAAACACCAGCAGCAGCACCAGCAGTATAACCAGTATCACCATCAACAACATCAACAGTACCATTACCACCACCAACAACAACCGCATCGCAAACCTCAACTTCACAATCTGTCCCACGAGCATCGACGTCAAACGCCATGTAGATACCAAGGAATACCACAACGATGAAGTATTGATTCATAAC
Source organism: Rutidosis leptorrhynchoides (assembly GCF_046630445.1). Classification (NCBI taxonomy): domain Eukaryota; kingdom Viridiplantae; phylum Streptophyta; class Magnoliopsida; order Asterales; family Asteraceae; genus Rutidosis; species Rutidosis leptorrhynchoides. Next base: position 142,684,338 of record NC_092340.1, read on the forward strand.
TTCATTGGGGAAACATTCTACGGCGATTATGTAATTTCTAAAGTTTAGAAATTATCTATCCTAGCCTTAACCATAAATCAAATTAGTTTAATTTAATATTAACTCATTAAATCTATATTACATCTGAAGAAATATACACATATATATTTTCATAAAGACTGTAATAAAATTCTTTTGTACAAAATATTAATTGTGAATTTTTTTTAACGGGTAGGTAATACCCGAGAGATATATAAATTCACAATTAATATGTTACATTCTTCGAATCTGATTCAGCAAGTCATCCATTATACTCCCTACTTTCACAACAATATACATTCTTTTATAGAAATCAAAATAACCATACTCATTCAAAATCTAATTACATATTCTGATTTTGAAATCTCAGAATTCGATTCAAGATATAACCGAAATCATCACTCTTAGATTCCTACATCTTTCAAAACTATACTTTGACTTCAAAACTGTCCTAGAACCTCATTTCTATTCATGGAACTCACAAAAATATTTGTATCATTCAAAATCTTATAACATCATATGTATATTAACAATTACAATATGTGTTCAAACACTTCGAAATTCCTAAAGACATGGGAGATGATGATCCAACCACACATTACCCACTGTCATGCACCTGAAAAGCTCTCAAAACTAAAGTTATAGTTTAACACGTATCCGTGTCAGATCCTTTGATATTTATTACCAAATATAATTTTTCAATCTCTTTCCAAAATAGACAGTTTTGTCACAGCTCCAGCAAATCACCTTCATTTATTTATACGAATAAACCCTTCATCATGGTTACCGGGGAACCTTTCATATCTCGCCACATTAGCAGTAAACTTATCAACAACTTCATTAACCTTCGACTTAAGCCTCTCCGAAAAGCCACTATACTTATTCATTAAAACCCCATCATGTACTCACCTACACCCTGTAACAATAATTGTCACACCAACTACTGGAAATTAGCAATCAGTATTTTGAATTTCGCGACAATTTTACGTCAAAAGTTATATGTATACATATAACGTCTATCTCCTAGACTTACATACTTCGAATGTGAATTTTCTGAAAAACATCCCAAACTATGAACTAGTTCTCCGAAATTGGAAAAATGCTGATGAAACAGCAAAAACTGTAAACGACTTTAACAGTCAAAAGTTTGATGATAAAGAATAGTATGGTGGTAAAGCTGAGAAAAAGATAAGGTTTGAAACTGGAAAATGGATTGAGCAGACCATGAAGGAGGCTGTGGACAAATCACAAAGACTAAACATGCCTTCAAAGGATCCAAATGATTCAGTGTCTACTGAAATCGTTAGCAAACACCTTACTTCTTATTCTAAACCTTCACAGACAAATCTTCATCATCATCCATCTATGTTAAGAATTCTAAGATATTATCGTATCTTTTATTATAAATATCTTCGATATTCCTGAAGATATTTTCACAACTATTCTTATCCGAAATCTTTTCTCTCTTCGCAATATCTGCGTTACAACATAAAAAGAAACTGTGTTAGTTTCTAAATTCTGGAAAAAAAAAAAATTTGAATTTAAAATAGGAATGTTTTTAAAGTAGTGTTGGGAACTGAAGCATGAGTTAGTATAATATAATGACACTTGATCAACGTGATTATATTATAGTAAGTCATGCTGAGTTTCTAATGGAACGTGATGATTCACAGAACATACCGTCATCATGTACTATTTACATGACTCTTACATTCTACCTAATTTCCAAACATATTAAGAACATATCATCTTGATAACTCTATATTTTCGGATATTCTGGTAATTTGCCAAATCAAGATCGTGCCATTACGATTTTCTTCTTGGAACATTAACTATGTTCATCCAAAAATTCATATCTACGAATTCTAAACCATTATCCGCTTGACTTAAGGCCGGGAAGAGAAAACGAAAGCATGAAGCTCCGAAATATAATGGAGAATATAAAGCCCGATAACAACCCCGAAATTACAAACCGTGTATATCAATGCGTATAACAATATAAAGACACGGGAGAATGAAAAACACAATAACCCCAAGGTAATGGTAGAAGAAAATAACTTCCTCCGGTGGTAGATAAAGTTAAGAGTATATCAAGAATCAATACTGGATGAAGCATATTAACGAATGCTTTTAAGTATGAATTGGGGAGAAAGACTAGAAGGTGTGAACTGTGGAAATAAAGAAACGAAGGGGGTGGATTTATAGTAAAATATCAGACAGAGAAATCGAGACAGATTATCGCATTTAATCAAAGAAGATCATGATTTCCTTAATCGCCGAAGAACCAAATCTTATTGCAAAGATTTTCTTTAAATCCCATGAATTTCGGAAATCAATCATAACTACGTTATCGGTTAAAATAAATATACGTTTACTCATTTCACTCTCTTGCGATAGCTTCACTTATACTCTTCGCGTAATCAAATTGTTTTATCTATATTACTCAATGATGATAAAACTCTATTTATCAATTCATATTCGTCATGAAAACATTTTTATAGTTAGCCATGACGACCTCGATCAAATTTCGGGACGAAATTTCTTTAACGGGTAGGTACTGTGACGACCCGGGAATTTCCGACCAAATTTAAACTTAACCTTTATATGTTTCCGACACGATAAGCAGAATTTGTAATGTTGAATCTCAAAAAGTTTGAAACTACATTCATGTAATCAATTACCTTTGACCGTGTTCGACGATTCACGAACAATTATGAGTATATAGATATGTATATATAATATATAATATTAACTGAAAACATTAACAAAGTATTAGATATATGATACTTTACATGAACGTATTTGTTTCGATATATTTATCGACAGAATTAAGAGATAATATCAAATGATTGAATTATCAGATACATTATGATATGATTACGGGCCTATGTTATGAGGTCCAATGTGATTTAAGAAATCTATTCTTTTTGACAACATTCGGAAAATGGTAAAGTGATTTATAAGTAAGAACAAATGTGTCAATTAACGGGAACTAGACAAGGGTTAGTGGAAATTCCTGTTTAATTTCCAAGGCATGTTTTATAATATTTTCCTCGTGACCTTGATAAGATAACTATGTTAACTTTCATTTTATTTAATATGAAAATAAGAACGTGGAGTGTAAATAACTTAGATGTTGGATATCGACAAGTTAAGTAACTCGACATTTTTCATTAAGATGATTTAATACGTTTAGTTAACCTTTGGACTTTATCCCATGCTTCACCAACAGACCGTAATTTAAAAACTTGAAACCTATTATGAATATATATAATTCTACTTTTCTAAAATGTTTTATGATATAACGATTTCCATTATTTTAACCTTTTAACAAAATGATTCTTAAATATATTTAGTTTTGGAAAACAAAATTATCATATTTATTTGATTTAGTTTCAAAAGTAAAAAAAAAAAAACGTTTTCAGTTTAAAAAGAACTTTATTATTAAAACGTATATATCTTTTATAAATATCTAGAACCACTTTTGACAACTCATTACTTAACCAGTATGGTAAAGATAATGATATTTATATTTTATTTTATTCAATATATATAACGATTTAAATTAATATTATATATATTTATACGCGTAGTATACGTACATAGTTTTATACTTTTACTATACTTTAACTTTACCTTTACTTTACTTTAACTTTAATAATTCATACTTTAATAATTCACTTTAATAATTCATACTTTAATAATTTACTTTAATAATTCATACTTTAATAATTCACTTTAATAATTCATACTTTAATAATTCACTTTAATAATTCATACTTTAATAATTCAATTTAATAATTTAAAAATCTATTATAAATAGAATTCAATAGGTTTTATTATTTCATAAAAACTTTAAAATATATTTCTCTAAACTCTCTCAATCGAATTACATATAAATATTTTCTTTGTATTATATCAAGATATTATTAGTATACATAAAATACTACGACGGAGTTATATTCAGACGATTTCAAAATAAGTTTTCAAAAGGGATAGAGCTAAGGAAATTATGGGTTATAGCTATGGAGGTTATGGGTATTGATCGAGGGTATTGCTCGTGAGGTCAACCTAACGTTTATCATTTTCGTTGCGTCTACGTACTTTTCTACACTATTGAATCACAATATTGATATGTTCGTGAATCCAAGACAAACCCTGCACTTGTTCAGTGCCGTCATATACATAATTGCTACGAAATACAGTATTGTGAGTTTCATTACTCCCTTTTTATATATATTTTTGGGCTGAGAATACATGCGCTGTTTTATAAATGTTTTACGAAATAGGCACAAGTACTAAAACTAATTCTATGTGGGTTTAAACCAGAAATATACCCTTAGCTTGGTAACATTAAACTACTTGTCTATGTACGGTAGGCGCGAATCCTAAAGATAGATCTATTGGGCCTGACAAACCCCATCCTGACTATGGGATGCTTTAGTACTTCGAGGTTATTTTAAACACACATGCTCTGGTATACTTCAGAGGGTAAAACATGAACGTTAAGGCTTGTTACCGGGTACCTACAACTTATAGAATACTTTTATACACTTGCGAGTGTACGGATATTTATGGAAACTGAAATCTTGTGGTCTATTACTATTACGGAAATGATTGATTATGATAAACTAATGAACTCATCAACCTTTTGGTTGACACTTTAAAGCATGTTTATTCTCAGGTATTAAAGAAATCTTCCGCTGTGCATTAGCTCATTTTAAGGATATTACCTGGAGTCATTCATGACATTCTTTGAAAGACGTTGCATTCGAGTCGTTGAGTTCATCAAGATTAATATTAAGTCAATTATAGTTGGATGTAATATGAAATGGTATGCATGCCGTCAATTTTTGATGTAAAGAAAGTTTGTCTTTTAAAAACGAATGCAATGTTTATAAAATGTATCATATAGAGGTCAAATACCTCGCGATGTAATCAACTATTGTGAATCGTTTATAATGTATATGAACGGGTCCTTTCACAATTCTACGCCAACAGTTATATATATATATACATATAACATCTATCTCCTACACTTACATACTTCGAATGTGAAGTTTTTGAAAAACACCCCAAACTGCGAACTAGTTCTCCGAATTTTGGGAAAATGCTGATGAAGCAGCAAAAACTATAAACGACTTTAACAGTCGAAAGTTTGATGATAAAGAGTAGTGTGTTGAAAAAAGCTCAGAAAATAAGAAAATTTTGTACTGAAAAATGGATTGAGAAAATGAAAGAACCCGTTCATATACATTATAAACGATTCACAATAGTTGATTACATCGCGAGGTATTTGACCTCTATATGATACGTTTTACAAACATTGCATTCATTTTTAAAATACAAACTTTCTTTACATCAAAAATTGATGGCATGCATACCATTTCATATTACATCCAACTATAATTGACTTAATATTAATCTTGATGAACTCAACGACTCGAATGCAACGTCTTTCAAAGTATGTCTTGAATGACTCCAAGTAATATCCTTAAAATGAGCTAATGCACAGTGGAAGAATTCTTTAATACCTGAGAATAAACATGCTTTAAAGTGTCAACCAAAAGGTTGGTGAGTTCATTAGTTTATCATAATCCATCATTTCCATAATAGTAATAGACCACAAGATTTCAGTTTCTATAAATATTCGTACACTCGCAAGTGTATAAAAGTATTCTATAAGTTGTAGGCACCCGGTAACAAGCCTTAACGTTCATGTTTTACCCTCTGAAGTACACCAGATCAGGTGTGTTTAAAATAACCTCGAAGTACTAAAGCATCCCATAGTCAGGATGGGGTTTGGCAGGCCCAATAGATCTATCTTTAGGATTCGCGCCTACCGTATATAGACAAGTAGTTTAATGTTACCAAGCTAAGGGTATATTTCTGGTTTAAACCCACGTAGAATTAGTTTTAGTACTTGTACCTATTTCGTAAAACATTTATAAAAACAGCGCATGTATTCTCAGTCCCAAAAATATATATAAAAGGGAGCAAATGAAACTCACAATACTGTATTTTGTAGCAATTATGTATATGACGGAACTGAATAAGTGCAGGGTTTGTCTCGGATTCACGAACCTATATTAAGTATATATATTTATATGTTGGTCAATATCTGTCTAACAATTTAGGTCAAGTCGTAGTGTATCACAATCCTAATGCTCGAGACCGACATGCAAAAGTCAACAAAAGTCAACTTGACCCAAAATGACTTCCAAAATCTATACATGTTTATTATATAGCTTATATATAGTCGTTTTATATATTTAAATATATTTATCAGATCTTATTATACTAAATAATACAAGTCATTTATTAATAAATAAAAATTTATATTTAAATTCATATATGATAAAAATATACTTTTATATATCTCAAGTAATAAAATTTATAAAATTTACTTGATATCATAAAAATATAGTGGTATGTATTATTAATGTAATTATATTACGTGTGGTAAAAATATCTTTGTACGCATATTTATTTGATTAAATAATATTGATAATAATAATAATGATACAAATAATAAAATGATAGTTTCAATAAAAATATTAATTTTTAGTAATAAAGATAATTTTAGTAATAACATCAACTGATAACAATTATAATAATAGTTTTAATAATAATATTAAAATTAATAATAATTCAGTTGGCCATATCTTTTAATCCGTTCATCGAACCCACACGATTTCTAAATGAAAAGTTATTAATTTTTCTTTAGCTTTTTAACGACATGCATATCATATACCTTATCTCAGTAGCATATGTATCAAATTCGTGATTTATCATAAACTATTTAACGACGAAACTAAGCATACAAACATGCATAATCATATATACTCGAGCACTAGTCAGGGATACACTACGAATATAAAAAAAATAAGATATGAATGCTCACGTATCAATATTGTGATTCAATATTGCAGGAAAGTACATAGACGCAACGAAAATGATAAACGTTAGGTTGACCTCACGAGCAATACCCTCGAACAATACTCATAACCTCCTTAGCTATAACCCATAATTTCCTTAGCTCTATCCCGTTTGAAAACTTATTTTGAAATCGTCTGAATATAACTCCGTCGTAGTATTTTATGTATACTAATAATATCTTGAAATAATACTAAGTAAATATATATATGTAATTCGATTGAGAGAGTTTAGAGAAATATATTTTCAAGTTTATATGAAATAATAAAACCTATTGAATTCTATTTATAATAGATTTTTGAATTATTAAAGTGAATTATTAAAGTATGAATTATTAAAGTGAATTATTAAAGTATGAATTATTAAAGTGAATTATTAAAGTATGAATTATTAAAGTGAATTATTAAAGTATGAATTATTAAAGTGAATTATTAAAGTATGAATTATTAAAGTGAATTATTAAAGTATGAATTATTAAAGTGAATTATTAAAGTATGAATTATTAAAGTTAAAGTAAAGTAAAAGTAAAGTAAAGGTAATGTTAAAGTATAGTATAAGTATAAAACTATGTACGTATAATACGCTTATAAAATATATATAACATTAATTTAAATCGTTATATATATATATATATATATATATATATATATATATATATATATATATATATATATATATATATATAATAAAATAAAATATAAATATCGTTATCTTTATCATACTGGTTAAGTAATGAGTTGTCAAAAAAATTAAATTTCTTAAATCACAGTGGACCTCATAACATAGGCCCGTAATCATATCATAATGTATCTGATAATTCAATCATTTGATATTATCTCTTAATTCTGTCGATAAATATATCGAAACAAATATGTTTATGTAAAGTATCATATATCTAATACTTTGTTAATGTTTTCAGTTAATATTATATATTATATATACATATCTATATACACATAATTGTTCGTGAATCGTCGAACACGGTCAAAGGGTAATTGATTACATGAATGTAGTTCCAAACTTTTTGTGATTCAACATTACAAATTCTGCTTATCGTGTCAGAAACATATAAAGGTTAAGTTTAAATTTGGTCGGAAATTTCCGGGTCGTCACAGTACCTACCCGTTAAAGAAATTTCGTCCCGAAATTTGATTGAGGTCGTCATGGCTAACTATAAAAATGTTTTCATGACGAATATGAGTTGATAAATAGAGTTTTATCATCATTGAGTAATATAGATAAAACAATTTGATTACGCGAAGAGTATAAGTAAAGCTATCGCAAGAGAGTGAAATGAGTAAACGTATGTTCGTTTTAACCGATGACGTAGTTATGATTGATTTCCGGAATTCATGGGATTTAAAGAAAATCTTTGCAATAAGATTTGGTTCTTCGGCGATTAAGGAAATCAGGATCTTCTTTGATTAAATGCGATAATCTGTCTCGATTTCTCTGTCTGATATTTTACTATAATTCCACCCCATTCGTTTCTTTATTTCCACAGCTCACACCTTCTAGTCTTTCTCCCCAATTCATACTTTAAAGCATTCGTTAATATGCTTCATCCAGTATTGATTCTTGATATACTTTTAACTTTCATATCTGTCATTCTTCTTTTTCATCTACCACCGGAGGAAGTTATTTTCTTCTACCATTACCTTGGGGTTATTGTGTTTTTCATTCTCCCGTGTCTTTATATTGCTATACGCATTTATATACACGGTTTGTAATTTCGGGGTTGTTATCGGGCTTTATATTCTCCATTATATTTCAGAGCTTCATGCTTTCGTTTTCTCTTCCCGATCTTAAGTCAAGCGGATAATAGTCCAGAATTCGTAGATATGAATTTTTGGATGAACATAGTTAATGTTCCAAGAAGAAAATCATAATGGCACGATCTTGATTTGGCAAATTACCAGAATATCCAAAAATATAGAGCTATCAAGATGATATGTTCTTAATATGTTTGAAAATTGGGTAGAATGTAAGAGTCGTGTAAACAGTACATGATGACGGTATGTTCTGTGAATCATCACGTTCCATTAGAAACTCAGCATGACTTACTGTAATATAATCACGTTGATCAAGTGTCATTATATTATACTAACTCATGCTTCAGTTCCCAACACTACTTCAAAAACATTCCTATTTTAAATTCATAATTTTTTTTTAAATTTAGAAACTAACACAGTTTCTTTTTATGTTGTAACTCAGATATTGTGAAGAGATAAAAGATATCGGATAAGAATAGTTGTGAAAATATCTTCAGGAATATCGATGATATTATAATAAAAGATAAGATAATATGGATGATGAAGAAGATTTGTCTGTGAAGGTTTAGAATAAGAAGTAAGGTGTTTGCTAACGATTTCAGTAGACACTGAATCATTTAGATCCTTTGAAGGCAAGTTTAGTCTTTGTGATTTGTCCACAGCCTCCTTCATGGTCTGCTCAATCCGTTTTCCAGTTTCAAACCTTCTCTTTTTCTTAGCTTTACCACCATACTATTCTTTATCATCAAACTTTTGACTGTTAAAGTCGTTTACAGTTTTTGCTGCTTCATCAGCATTTTTCCAATTTCGGAGAACTAGTTCATAGTTTGGGATGTTTTTCATAAAATTCAAATTCGAAGTATGTAAGTCTAGGAGATAGACGTTATATGTATAACTTTTGACGTAAAATTGTCGCGAAATTCAAAATACTGATTGCTAATTCCCAGTAGTTGGTGTGACAATTATTGTTACAGGATGTAGGTGAGTACATGATGGGGTTTTAATGAATAAGTATAGTGGCTTTTCGGAGAGGCTTAAGTCGAAGGTTAATGAAGTTGTTGATAAGTTTACTGCTAATGTGGCGAGATATGAAAGGTTCCCCGGTAACAATGATGAAGGGGTAATTGTTATAATAAGGTTTATTTGTATAAACAAATGAAGGTGATTTGCTGGAGCTGTGACAAAACTGTCTATTTTGGAAAGAGATTGAAAAATTATATTTGGTAATAAATATCAAAGGATCTGACACGGATACGTGTTAAACTATAACTTTGGTTTCGGGAGCTTTTCAGATGCATGACAGTGGGTAATATGTGGTTGGATCATCATCTCGCATGTCTTTAGGAATTTCGAAGTGTTTGAACACATATTGTAATTGTTAATATACATATGATGTTCTAAGATTTTGAATGATACAAATATTTTTGTGAGTTCCATGAATAGAAATGAGGTTCTAGGACAGTTTTGAAGTCAAAGTATAGTTTTGAAAGATGTAGGAATCTAAGAGTGATGATTTTGGTTATATCTTGAATCGAATTCTGAGATTTCAAAATCAAAATATGTAATTAGATTTTGAATGAGTATGGTTGTTTTGATTTCTATAAAAGAATGTATATTGTTGTGAAAGTAGGGAGTATAATGGATGATTTGCTGAATCAGATTCGAAGAATGTAACATATTAATTGTGAATTTATATATCTCTCGGGTATTACCTACCCGTTAAAAAAAAATTTCACAATTAATATTTTGTACAAAAGAATTTTATTACAGTCTTTATGGAAATATATATGTGTATATTTCTTCAGATGTAATATTGATTTAATGAGTTAAACTCATTTGATTTATGGTTAAGGCTAGGATAGATAATTTCTAAACTTTAGAAATTACATAATCGCCGTAGAATGTTTCCCCAATGAAGTTATGAATCAATACTTCATCGTTGTGGTATTCCTTGGTATCTACATGGCGTATGACGTCGATGCTCGTGGGACAGATTGTGAAGTTGAGGTTTGAGATGCGGTTGTTGTTGGTGGTGGTAATGGTACTGTTGATGTTGTTGATGGTGGTACTGGTTATGCTGCTGGTGCTACTGCTGGTGTTTGTAACCTTTGCACCATATTCTCCAAAGTCACTACCCGAACGCGAAGCTCGTTGACTTCTTCTATTACACCGGGGTGATTGTCAGTTCGGACGAGTGGATAAATAAGATCTAGAATTTGGTGTAGTATATAATCATGACGATATACTCTGGAAATGAGAGAGAAAATGGTGTTTCGGACAGGTTCGCCGGTAAGTGCTTCAGGTTCATTGCCAAGAGGGCAATGTGGTGGATGAAAGGGATCGCCTTCTTCTTGTCTCCAATGGTTAAGTAGATTACGAACCCATCCCCAATTCATCCAGAATAGATGATGGCTAATTGGTTGATCCATTCCGGTCACGCTGCTTTCGGAGCTCATGTGGAAATCCATATCGGCATAGCTGTCAGAATTCGAGGAACTCGAACTGGTTGAGGGATCCATCTTGTATGATCAGGGAAAGAATTTTTTTTTGGTATGAAATAGATTGTAGAATTTAGATTTGGTATTCTTCAATATATAATTTACATATGTATATATAATACCAAAATCCCATAAATTACGGAGGAATCTTTGAAAGACGTCAGTCAAAGTTCACAGTAACAGATATGCTAAGATAAGAATTCGTCTATACACTATTATGCAATAAATGTAGGAAAACGCGTCTAGACTTAAGAATGATAAGCAGGTAATTTCCTAAGGATGGTAAGTAGATGATTTCTGACTAAAAATGATAAGCAAAACTTTTGACATGCAGACACGGTCGAAGTCCAGACTCACTAATGCATCTTAACAACTATCAGTTAGACACACTAATGCAAGACCTGGTTCGCTAAGACCACCGCTCTGATACCAACTGAAAGAACCCGTTCATATACATTATAAATGATTCACAATAGTTGATTACATCGCGAGGTATTTGACCTCTATATGATACGTTTTACAAACATTGCATTCGTTTTTAAAATACAAACTTTCTTTACATCAAAAATTGACGGCATGCATACCATTTCATATTACATCAAACTATAATTGACTTAATATTAATCTTGATGAACTCAACGACTCGAATGCAACGTCTTTCAAAGTATGTCTTGAATGACTCCAAGTAATATCCTTAAAATGAGCTAATGCATAGCGGAAGAATTCTTTAATACCTGAGAATAAACATGCTTTTAAGTGTCAACCAAAAGGTTGGTGAGTTCATTAGTTTATCATAATCCATCATTTCTGTAATAGTAATAGACCACAAGATTTCAGTTTCTATAAATATTCGTACACTCGCAAGTGTATAAAAGTATTCTATAAGTTGTAGGCACCCGGTAACAAGCCTTAACGTTCATGTTTTACCCTCTGAAGTACACCAGATCAGGTGTGTTTAAAATAACCTCGAAGTACTAAAGCATCCCATAGTCAGGATGGGGTTTGTCAGGCCCAATAGATCTATCTTTAGGATTCGCGCCTACCGTACATAGACAAGTAGTTTAATGTTACCAAGCTAAGGGTATATTTCTGGTTTAAATCCACGTAGAATTAGTTTTAGTACTTGTGCCTATTTCGTAAAACATTTATAAAAACAGCGCATGTATTCTCAGTCCCAAAAATATATATAAAAGGGAGCAAATGAAACTCACAATACTGTATTTCGTAGCAATTATGTATATGACGGAACTGAACAAGTGCAGGGTTTGTCTCGGATTCACGAACCTATATTAAGTATATATATTTATATGTTGGTCAATATCTGTCTAACAATTTAGGTCAAGTCGTAGTGTATCACAATCCTAATGCTCGAGACCGACATGCAAAAGTCAACAAAAGTCAACTTGACCCAAAATGACTTCCAAAATCTATACATGTTTATTATATAACTTATATATAGTCGTTTTATATATTTAAATATATTTATCAGATCTTATTATACTAAATAATACAAGTCATTTATTAATAAATAAAAATTTATATTTAAATTCATATATGATAAAAATATACTTTTATATATCTCAAGTAATAAAATTTATAAAATTTACTTGATATCATAAAAATATAGTGGTATGTATTATTAATGTAATTATATTACGTGTGGTAAAAATATCTTTGTACGCATATTTATTTGATTAAATAATATTGATAATAATAATAATGATACAAATAATAAAATGATAGTTTCAATAAAAATATTAATTTTTAGTAATAAAGATAATTTTAGTAATAACATCAACTGATAACAATTATAATAATAGTTTTAATAATAATATTAAAATTAATAATAATTCAGTTGGCCATATCTTTTAATCCGTTCATCGAACCCACACGATTTCTAAATGAAAAGTTATTAATTTTTCTTTAGCTTTTTAGCGACATGCATATCATATACCTTATCTCAGTAGCATATGTATCAAATTCGTGATTTATCATAAACTATTTAACGACGAAACTAAGCATACAAACATGCATAATCATATATACTCGAGCACTAGTCAGGGATACACTATGAATATAAAAAAATAAGATATGAATGCTCACGTATCAATATTGTGATTCAATATTGCAGGAAAGTACGTAGACGCAACGAAAATGATAAACGTTAGGTTGACCTCACGAGCAATACCCTCGAACAATACTCATAACCTCCTTAGATATAACCCATAATTTCCTTAGCTCTATCCCGTTTGAAAACTTATTTTGAAATCTTCTGAATATAACTCCGTCGTAGTATTTTATGTATACTAATAATATCTTGAAATAATACTAAGTAAATATATATATGTAATTCGATTGAGAGAGTTTAGAGAAATATATTTTCAAGTTTCTATGAAATAATGAAACCTATTGAATTCTATTTATAATAGATTTTTGAATTATTAAAGTGAATTATTAAAGTATGAATTATTAAAGTGAATTATTAAAGTATGAATTATTAAAGTGAATTATTAAAGTATGAATTATGAAAGTGAATTATTAAAGTATGAATTATTAAAGTGAATTATTAAAGTATGAATTATTAAAGTGAATTATTAAAGTATGAATTATTAAAGTGAATTATTAAAGTATGAATTATTAAAGTTAAAGTAAAGTAAAAGTAAAGTAAAGTAAAGGTAAAGTTAAAGTATAGTATAAGTATAAAACTATGTACGTATAATACGCGTATAAAATATATATATAATATTAATTTAAATCATTATATATATATATATATATATATATATATATATATATATATATTTAATAAAATAAAATATAAATATCGTTATCTTTATCATACTGGTTAAGTAATGAGTTGTCAAAAAAAATAAATTTCTTAAATCACAGTGGACCTCATAACATAGGCCCGTAATCATATCATAATGTATCTGATAATTCAATCATTTGATATTATCTCTTAATTCTGTCGATAAATATATCGAAACAAATATGTTTATGTAAAGTATCATATATCTAATACTTTGTTAATGTTTTCAGTTAATATTATATATTATATATACATATCTATATACATATAATTGTTCGTGAATCGTCGAACACGGTCAAAGGGTAATTGATTACATGAATGTAGTTCCAAACTTTTTGAGATTCAACATTACAAATTATGCTTATCGTGTCAGAAACATATAAAGGTTAAGTTTAAATTTGGTCGAAAATTTCCGGGTCGTCACAGAAAACCATGAAGGAGGCTGTGGACAAATCACAAAGACAAAATCTACCTTCAAAGAATCCAAATGATTCAGTGTCTGCTGAAATCGTTAACGAACACCTTACTCCTTATTCTAAACCTTCGCAGACAAATTTTCTGCATCATCCTTTGATTCCAGATATTTTAAAATTCTAAAACATCATCGAATCTTTCAGTATAAATATCCTCGATATTTCTGAAGATACCATCATAACTATCATTGTCCGAGATTATTTATCTCTTTGCGCTATCTGTGTTACATCATAAAAGAAACTGTTTTAGTTTCTAAACTTCTGGAACCGTCGAGTTTAAATTATGAATGTATTCTGAAAAAGTGTTGGGAATTGAAGCATGAGTTAGTATAATATAATGGCGCTTGGCCAACGTAATTATATTACACTAAGTCATCTTGAGTTTCTAATGGAACGTGATAAAGGTACACAGATTCCACCCTCATCATGAACAATGTTACATAACTCTTTCATTCTATTTAATCTCTAAACATATCAAGAAAATATTTTTCTTGATGATTCAGTCTTTTTCAGATATTCTGGTAATTTGACAAATCAAATCGTGCTATTACCTTTCCTTTATGCTTTGTATATTATGATCATTCGAAACTCCATACCTACGAATTCTGGACCATTATTCGCTTGACTTGAAGTCGGGAATGAAAAACAAAAGCAGGGAGCTCCTAAATATAAGGGAAAATATAAAGCCTGACAACAACACATAAACTACAAACCAGGTATATCAATACGTATTGCAATGTAAAGACACGGGAGAATTAAAAACATTATAAACCCAAGGTAATAGTAGAAGAAATAACTTCCTCTGGTGGCATATGAAAAAGAAGAATGAAGCATACGATAGCCAGGAAAATGTCAAGGATCAGAACTGGATGAAGCATTTTCACAATCTTTTGAAAATATGAAATGAGGAAGAAGATGTAGGAGTGGTGAAAATAATGGAACAGAAGAGGTTGATTTATAGCGAAATAATGGACATAGCAATCGAGGCAGATTACGCATTTAATTAAAGAAAATCATAATTTCCTTAATCACCGAAGAATCAAATCTTATATAGATTACAAAGATCTTCTTTAATTTCCTTAAATTCCAGAAATCCACCGTAACTACGTCAAAAGTTAAATCTCTATCTTTTGTGACATCTTCACTCGTAAGCTTCACATAATCGAATCGATTTATCTATATTAATCAACAATGATTAAAACTCTAGTTTTCAACTCATATTCGTCATGAAAATATTTTTATTGTTAGCCATGACAACCTCTATCAAATTTCGGGACAAAATTTCTTTAACGGGTAGGTACTATGATGACCCGGAAAATTTCGACTAATTTAAACCAATTCTCTATATGATTTAATATTTTCTTCATGATAAGCAATGCATTTTGACAAGTTTTAAAACTTTTGTAAATGAGTTTTATATAACAGTTGCCCACCTTGTTTGTCCGATGATTCACGAATGTCGTAACTTATGATAATTATATAGTTGTGTATATATATATATATATATATATATATATATATATATATATATATATATATATATATATATATATATATATATATATATATATATATATATATACGGAAACATGCAAATAATATTTATAGATAAAAATTTACTATTGAATAATGCAGTTTCGAATTAAAAAGTTTACGTATATAATCATTTTATTTTTTTGATGTATTTTTTTTTTAGTTTTTAAGAAGACACGAAGTTAATTCAAAGATGTACAAGTTGTAAAGTACAACGTACAACAATGTAACTTAAATAGTTGAATCGAAATTAATTTATTTACTATTCATATGAATAGTAAATGAAACGAAATTAATTAATTTACTATTCACATGAAAGCGACATGATAGAAATTATTAATTATAAGTTACATAAAATACCCCTGAAGTATTTAATAAATACGACTTTTAAAAATATTAAAATTCGTTAATTCGTTTGAATTAAACGAATTCAATAATTCACGGTGGCACAGAATGATCAGCAGACTAGTACGTACACACTACATTGAACGTATATAATAATTTTATAAATAAATGAACCTTTTTACAACTAGTTTTATAAAGCTTAAGACCAAAATAAATATATGTATTAAATTATAAAAAGTGGAATATTTTTTATTTATACTTTTACCCGTCAATTATTAGCAACAGAGTACGAAATACTGGTCCGCGAAAACTGTCGGCAGATATTATTGAATGTTAATTGTCACCTTTGATTCTATATTATTATTATATTATATTTATATTATTATATTTATTCTATATATATCGAACGAATTCTGGTTCGATGAATTCACAAAACTTTCAATCTCTCTATCTCACATTACTCCGTATATTATTTATTTATATTTATTATTATTATTATTATTATTATTATTATTATTATTATTATTATTATTATTATTATTATTATTATTATTATTATTATTATTATTATTATTATTATTATTAAGATTAATATTATTATTATTAATCTCATTATTATCATTAGTAGTATTATTATTATTAGTATATACATAAAATACTACGACGGAGTGATGTTCGAGTGTTTTCAAAACGGGTTAAAGCTAAGGAAATTATGGGTTATAACTTTGGAGGTTATGGGTATTGCTTGGGGGTTATGATCATGAGTCAAAGGTCAACCTAGCGTTTATCATCTCCGTTGCGTCTACATACTTTCATGCAATATTGAATCACAATATTGATACGTGAGCATTCATATCTTATATTTTATATATTAATAGTGTATCCATGTCTAGTGCTCGAGTATATATGTTTATACATGCTTGTATGCTAAATTTTGTCGTTAGATAGTTTTATGATGAATCACGAATTTAATACATATACTACTGATATAAGGTATATGATATGCATGTTATTGGAAAGCTGGCGAAACATTAATAACTTTTCATTTAGAAATCGCGTGATTTCGATGAACGGATTAAAAGATATGGTCAACTGAATTATGTTTGACGTTAATTGAAATTGTGTTGGAAACTGTAAATTAATATTTAAATAACTTGTTTATAAGATTAATAAATTGGATTTTTGGATACTACTAGTCGAGTAATTGAATTCTTATATAAGACACGTCTCGTTTGTTGCACAATTGTCAAAGTTGACTGTCTTATCATGTTTTAAAGCTTTATAAACACTATAATCTGATTTTACAAGTATTGGAAAACTATGTGAAATAATAAAACATTTTCGATTGCCATGATAATTTAAATATAATATAACTCCTGAAATAAATAATATTTTGAGTTTGATAAACTATAAATTCGTTCAATTATCAAGACTTATACTATGTTAATATAATAAACATGTATAGATTTAAAGATCATATTGGGTCAGATTGACTTTTGAGATGACTTTTGTTAACTTTTGCATGTCGGTCTCGAGCATTAGGATTGTGATACACTATGACCTGACCTAGATTGTTAGACATTTATTGACCAACATATGTTCTCTAGGTTGAGAACTACGGTTATTTTGCATTCCGAGTTTTGGTCACATTTCGGTGAATGACCTTATGTGCTGCTAAGGTGAGTTTATAGATCCCTTTTTAATTGCTTTTGCAATCTATATTTTTGGGCTGAGAATACATGCACTTTATTTTAAATGCAATGGATACAAGTACATACTAAATTTTACACCGAGTTTGAACCGAAAATCTCTTAGCTTTGGTAACTAGTAACTGTTGATTATAAGAACTGGTGGGCACGAATAGTTGTATATGGATCCATAGGGCTTGACATCCCCGTCCGTTCCAGGTATAGAGACCCTCGCCTGAACTATAATGCGGACGTATACTATTTGAGTTTAATACACATTGGTTTGCGTGTATTGTACATGTTGGTTGAATGTATGTTAAATAGGGGTACTTATTATATATACGTTAAGTTTAGTTATTAGGGTGCTCAATTTTGTAGAATATTTTGATAAACGTTTCTGGATGAAACAAATGAAATCTTGTGATCCACCTTTATATACAGATTATGCGCAATATTAAAACTATGAACTCACCAACCTTTGTGTTGATACTTTTAAGCATATTTATTCTCAGGTTCCTAGAAGTCTTTTGATGTTGGCTTATATGTTATACAAGCTATGTGCATGGAGTCATACATGCTTTATTCGAGAAAACATTGCATTCACAAATTCATCACCATGTATCTTATTTTGACTGCATTGTCAACGGATGTAGTATTGTAAACTATTATTTACGGTGATTGTCTATATGTAGAAATCATCAGACGTCAAAAACCTTGGAATTAGATATTCATTTATGGTGTGCCTTTTCAAAAGAATGCAATGTTTACAAAATGTATCATGTAGAGGTCAATATCTCACTGTGAAATCGATGAATGATGTATTCGTCCAAATGGATTTGGACGGGTCATCGCAATAACGCTACCCACCCCACTAGGAGAAGCCACACTCAAGTCCAAAGTGACCGCAGAGGACTATCGACTTCAACAGGTACGTATAAACATATGCAGCTAATCGTTTTGAAAATTAAAACTACAGATTGCGCGCAACCACATTACAGCAAAATTGGTGCTTGCATACTTTGCCGGATGAGATGCATTTAACGCGCAACTAGTCTGCGCACTTACCGCATTAAAATGAGCATAATCTTACATAATCCGAAACATAAGACGCATATTAGAGTGCGCTTGCACACATACTCGCGCTTTCGTTGATTTGTAACACTTTGACTGGTATCCACAGATCCGAAGTATTCAAGCCACGGCAAAGGCGACGAAAGATGGGGCCGGCTCTTCAGGAGCTGGAAATGACGAGGGAGACATGATTGCTGGCGTTGACTATGAGTACGAAGAACACAAGGATGAGAAGTTGAGGGAGAGAGCATGCTGCTACAGTTATGATCAAGGTGGGTACAGCTATTATTGGTATTAAAAAGTTTGGAAGTTCTTAAGCACACCCTGTTTAGCGCGTTTTAAATTTATAATGATGACAATCTTTAAGCGCTTTACGCATGAAATGCCCCGTTCATATTAATTCTAAACGTTTCATATTAATTGGTTTCTTTGCGAGGTTTTGACTTCTATATGAGACGTTTTTCAAATCTTGCATTCGTTTTAAAAAAAAAACAACCATAACCTTTATTATTGAATAAAGGTCTTAATGACATAATTTAGATTGTCTATCAAAGACAATCTCCTCAAATAAAAAAGTTTTTACACAACCCATTACAATATGATCAAATATATTACAACAAATACTCCGAATGCAAGTTTAAACAATATAAACAATTATGCCGACTCCAAATCTTGACCTTGGGTTGGCATACGACAGCGGAAGCGTTTTTAATATTTACCTGAGAATAAACATGCTTAAAACGTCAACAAAATATTGGTGAGTCATAGGTTTAATTTCTATATAATAATCATAATATTTAATAAGCCACAAGATTTCATTTAATTAAATGCGCAGGATCATTACAACTGCAAAAATCATTCATACGATGAGTCGCCTGGTAACCGACCTTAACATGGAGCGCTTAAGATATCTGGCATCATACATTCCACTATTCAAATGTATGACAAGAACCCTTCGAAGTACTAAAGCATTTCCACTATTCGAAAATGGGGGTGGTTGGTGCCCGTAGATTTACCTTTAGGATTCGCGTCAATTAGTGTTTTTCACTAATTCTTAGATTACCAAGCATAATAATAATAAGTACAGGTATCTGGTATAACAAAACAATCGTAGAATGTAGTTCCATGAACTTGTGCTTATTTTGTAAAACATTTATAAATTTTGCATGTATTCTCATCCCAAAATAATTTAGATAGTAAAAATGGGACTATAACTCACTTGTAATGATTTCCGAATAGATGGTGGTAAGACTTGGCCTTTGACAAATTCACGAACCTAATAATAATATTCTTGTGTCAAGATATATATATATATATATATATATATATATATATATATATATATATATAATTAATATTCTATACTTATGATACTTGTGATATTTTTAATTGTCCATTGTTAGTAGTCCAACGTTCGTAGTCCAATAGTCCAATAGTCCAACAGTATATATATATATATATATATATATATATATATATATATATATATATATATATATATATATATATATATATATATATATATATATATATATATGCGTATATTGTGTTAGAATTCACTAACACTATAATATATTGTCTCAATATAATAAGACACATATTATGTATATTGTCTGAAGCAATCCGCGACCCATTGTATACATGTCTCAGGCTCTATCACAACTCAAAGTATATAATATTTTGGAATCCACTTCGACCCACAGCTAACTCGAAATTACTGCCAATGGTGTCTTATAGTTCGTTCCAATAATATATATAGAAGAAATCAAAATGATATGTCAAAACGCTGTATACGGATCCACGGTGATCAAGTCATATATATATATGGTGCCTTACGATCTTTATTAAGACTATAATATATTGTCGTAGAACTTAATCACGACTATTATAAATTGTATTTCCATAAGTTCGGGAACAAGAAATGTATAAATACATGTAGGATACAAGGTAAGTTAGTTAGGATAAGGTTAGCATCCATTTTTATAAATCATGTCCGTAGCTAAAAATTAAGAAAAATATCCAATTTTGTTTTACCCATAATTTCTTCGTTACAAATCCGTTTTGAGTGATTCGAGTTGCCATGGTTTCATATCGAACTCAACATTATTAATATTAACAGAAAAAGTATAGGTTTATAGTCGAAGATACAGCTTAGGTGTCAAATAAGAGAAGATAGTCATATCCGTCGTAAGAATGACATCTTGATGACCCTTTTGAAAAACATACTTCCACTTAGAGTTTAACCATGGATTTTGGATATATTGCATATTCATATAAAATAAGATTTTTCACCAAAGGAAATCTTTTAATTCAAAGTTTAAGATAGGTTTTTAAAATTAAACCCAAAACAGCCCCCGTTCGACTAAGACGGCGTATATTCGATTTTAAGGTGTTCTTCGTGTTTACAAGTTTTATATCCTTATGTTAGCTTGACATACTATCATAATACATGTGTTGAAGTATTTTAAAAGTCAAGTTAGAAGGATTAAGTTTGTTTGCGAACAAGTTTAGAATTAACTAAACTATGTTCTAGTTGTTGTAAGTTATAACCTCATAATAAGATAGCTATATAGATATGAATCGAACGAGATTATGAATAAGGTGACTACCTCAAATCAACTAAGTGATGTTACTAGAAAAGATAGGAAATAATCTTGGAATCAAAAGTATCTTTGATGGCTTGGAAACTCTTGAAGTATAAACATGGAATGAACAAAAGTTCGAATAAGAATTCTATCTTGAATTAAGATAGTTATAAGTATATAAATTGAAGAAAATATTATATATGATTCTTACCTTGATTATAAGATGAAAATCTACTGGAATTAAAGTAGAATTATGGATCCTAAAGAGTTGTTGAGTTGGATTGGAAGTTGGAAGCAAACTTCTTGGAGTTGGAAGATTATCTTGATATGTTCTTGATCAAGCTTTCTTATGATGATTCTAACTTAGCTTTTGATTCTAAAACTTGCTGAATTGTGTTGTGTTCTTGAGAGAGTGTTTGAGTATGTGTGTTTTTAGTTAGAAAAATATGAAGTAGAAATGAAAATGGAATGGATGTATAAGTAGTAAAGATGGCATGAGGTTAAGGTAAGTGTATAGGATCCTTATGTTGAATTTTAGCTAAATGGTTAATACTAGTTGTCAATCCATGGCTCCCACATGTTTCTTGCTGTCCTAGGGTTGGTAAGATGCAGATTTTTATGTGTATATACCAATAGTATATACGTATAGAAACTGGTTACAATACAGGTATAAATACCGTATGAATACGAGTAGAATTCTTGATGGAATTGAATGGGAATATGAATATAGCTATCTTTGTTGAGTATAAGTATATTGATATATGTATTTAAGTCTTTCAAAAGTGCATTAATACATCTTAATACAATACATATATATTGATTTTAACTTAAGAGTTAATACGTCGATAATCGATACATATATGTATATTGTTTCAAAGTCTTTAAGTTAGTAGTCTCATCTTATATATATAACTCATTGTTATTATACTTAATGAGATACTTAAATATAATTTAATCAAATCATAATATATATATATATATATATATATATATATATATATACATATATATATATATATATATATATATATATATATATATATATATATATCAAAATATATATTCCTCTAATTAATTATTACGATATATGACGTTCGTGAATCGTCAGACAGACTGGGTGGCCAAACATTTGTATAAAATTCATTCCAAATAACCAAGTCTTAATAAATTTGATTGCCTAACATGTTGGAAACCTTAATTATGTAAATATTAATCTTCTATATATTAGCGGAAAAAAATCCGGGTCGTTACATTACACACCCGTTAAATTAAATTTCATCCCGAAATTTAGAATAGTACCTAGTTAACGTGCGATATCGGGAAAAAAATGTGGGTACTTCAACTTCATTTGGTCTTCTCGTTCCCAAGTAAATTCAGGTCCTCTACGAGCATTCCATCGAACCTTAACGATTGGTATCTTACTTTGTTTCAGTCGTTTGACCTCACGATCCATAATTTTGACGAGTTCTTCGACGAAATTTAGTTTCTCGTCAATTTTAATCTCGTCTAAAGGAATAATTAGATCTTCGGTAGCTAGGCATTTCTTAAGGTTTGAAACATGGAAGGTGTTGTGAATCTTTTCTAATTGTGGAGGTAGCTCAAGTCGATAGGCCACCGGCCCAATGCATTTTTCAATCTTGAATGGCCCAATGTATCTTGGGCTCAATTTCCCCCGCTTTCCAAAACGAATAACACCTTTCCAAGGTGATACCTTAAGCATAACCATATCACCTTCCTCAAACTCTAAAGGTTTTCTTCTAACATCCGCATAGCTCTTTTGTCGACTCCGGGTTGTTTTCAATCGTTGTTGAATCTGAATGACCTTGTCGGTAGTTTCCTGGATAATTTCCGGACATGTAATCTATTTTTCCCCCACATCACTCCAACAAATCAGAGACCTGCACTTCCTCCCATAAAGTGCCTCGAATGGTGCCGCCTCAATACTAGAATGATAGCTGTTGTTGTAGGAAAACTCAGCTAATGGTAGATGTCGAACCCAATTGCTTCCAAAATCAATAACACATGCTCGTAGCATGTCTTCGAGTGTCTAAATCGTCCTTTCACTCTGCCCATCAGTTTGTGGATGATAGGCAGTACTTAAATCTCGACGAGTTCCCAACGCTTCGTGTAATGCCTGCCAGAATCTAGAAGTAAATTTGCTATCACGATCAGAGATAATAGAGATTGGTATACCATGTCTAGAAACAACTTCTTTCAGATATAATTGTGCTAATTTCTCTATACCATCCTCTTCTTTTATTGGCAGAAAGTGTGCTGACTTAGTAAGACGATCGACTATTACCCAAATCATATCATAACCACCTACAGTTCTCGGTAACTTAGCAATAAAATCCATGGTAATATTTTCCCATTTCCATTCTGGAATTTCAGGTTATTAGAGTAGGCCCGATGATTTCTGATGTTCAGCTTTGACTTTAGAACAAGTCAAACATGCTCCTACATATGTGGCTATATCGGCCTTCATTCCTGGCCACCAAAAGTTTCTCTTGAGGTCTTGGTACATTTTCTCCGCTCCGGGTTGTATTGAATATCTGGTTTTATGTGCTTCATCTAGTACCATTTTCCTCAAATCTCCATTCTTTGGTACCCAAATTCTTTCAGCTAAATACCTGGTTCCGTCTTCCCGAATATTAAGCTGTTCTTCTAATCCTTTGGGTATTTCCCTTCCAAAAATTCCTTCCTTCAAAACCTCCTGTTGTGCCTCTTTTATTCGAGTAGTAAGATTAGTATGAATAATCATGTTCATAGCTTTTACTCGAATAGGTTCTCTTTCCTTTCGACTCAAGGCATCGGCTACCACATTCGCTTTCCTCGGGTGGTAACGGATTTCACAATCATAATCATTTGGCAACTCGACCCATCTACGCTACCTCATGTTTAGTTGCTTTTGATTTAAAATATGTTGGAGACTTTTGTGGTCGGTGTATACGATAAACTTGACCCCATACAGATAATGTCTCCACATCTTTAATGCAAAAACAACGGCGCCCAATTCCAGATCATGTGCGGTGTAGTTTTGTTCATGAATTTTGAGTTGTCGAGAAGCATATGCAATCACCTTCTTCCGTTGCATAAGAACACACCCAAAACCCATTCTTGATGCGTCGCAGTAAATAACAAAATCTACCATTCCATCAGGTAACGATAAAATTGGTGCCGTAGTCAACTTCTTTTTCAATAATTGGAAGGCACCCTCTTGTTCGAAAGTCCATTCATACTTCTTTCCCTTATGTGTCAAGGCAGTTAAAGGTATGGTTACTCGGGAGAAATCTTGAATAAATCTCCTATAATAACCGGCTAAACCCAAAAATTGACGTATTTGCGTTGGAGTTTTCGGGGTCTCCCAATTTTTGATGGCTTCAATCTTGGCGGGATCAACTTTGATTCCATTACTACTGACTACGTGGCCAAGAAATTGTACTTCATTTAACCAAAAAGCGCACTTAGAGAATTTTGCATAAAGTTGTTCTTTTCTTAACAACTCTAACACAAGTCTCAAGTGTTGTTCGTGTTCTTGGTTATTCTTCGAATAGATAAGAATGTCATCAATAAAGACAATAACAAACTTATCTAAATATGGACTACATACTCGGTGTATGAGATCCATGAAAACTGCGGGTGCATTGGTTAGACCGAATGACATAACCATGAATTCGTAATGGCTATAATGAGTTCTGAAGGCTGTTTTTGGTATATCGGCTTCTTTAACCCTCAGATGATGATAACCCAACCTTAAGTCGATTTTGGAGTATACGCTCGAACCTTGGAATTGATCAAATAGATCGTCGATTAGGGGTAAAGGGTATCGGTTTTTGATGGTTACTTTGTTCAGCTCACGGTAATCGATACACATGTGAAAAGACCCATCTTTCTTTTTAACGAACAAAATTGGAGCTCCCCATGGTGACACACTCGGTCGGATAAAACCACATTCTAATAATTCTTGTAGCTGACTTTGTAATTCTTTCATTTCGGTGGGTGCAAGTCTATATGGAGCACGAGCTATTGGTGTGGCTCCTGGTACAAGATCTATTTGGAATTCAACGGATCGGTGTGGAGGTAATCCCGGTAATTCGTCCGGAAACACCTCAGGAAATTCTCTTGCCACGGGAACGTCATCGATTTTCTTTTCTTCTTTTTCAACCTTCTCGACTTGTGCTAGTATGGCATAGCAACCTTTTCTTATTAGTTTGCGCGCCTTCAAACTACTAATAAGATTTAATTTGGCATTACCCCTTTCTCCGTACACCATTAAGGGTAATCCGTCTTCTTTCAAAATGCGAATCGCCTTCTCATGACAAACAACTTCGGCTTTCACCTTGAACATCCAGTCCATTCCAATAATTATGTCGAAGCTTCCCAATTCCACTGGTATTAAATCAATTGCAAACGTTTCGCTAACTAAACTAATTTTTCAATTTCGGCAAATTTTATCAACCTTAATTAGTTTACCGTTTGCTACTTTAACTATACAATTTTTATCCAAAGGCGTTAACGGGTAATTTAATTTGGCACAAAATTCTCTACTCATGTAACTTCTATCGGCACCCGAATCAAATAAAACATAAGCAGGTCTATTATTGATAAGAAACGTACCCGTAACAAGCTCCGGGTCTTCCTGTGCTTTCTCCCCATTAATGTTGAAGGCTCTCCCACGGCCTTGCCTATTTCCATTCCTGCACTGGTTTATGGTATGGCCCGGTTTTCAACATCCATAGCAAACAACGCCGTTATTATTTGTTCCGGCATTATTTGCTCCTCTGTTTCTATTTGGTCCGTAGACTTCACACTTTTCCGCAATATGGCCATTCCTATTGCACTTGGTACATAATTCTCTACAAAACCATTCCGGATGAAACGTATCACACCTTGGGCATATAGTCCTTTGCTTTTTGTTGTCGTTGTTGTTGTTGTTGTTGTTAGGGTTATTGTTGTTGGACGTTTGTTGTTGTTATTGTTGTGATTGGGATTGTTGTTGTTGTTATTATTATTGGGATGGTTATTGCGATTATTGTTGCAGTTGTTGTGGCGAATATTGTTGTTTTTGGGGTGGTTGCGATTGTTGTTGTAATTGTTGTTTTGATTGTTGTTGTTGTACTGGTGACCCTGATCACTGCTTTCCTCCCACTTTCTTTTTCCCTGTTTCAATATGGCCTCCTCGGCCGCTTCTTTCTTTATCCTTCCTGTAATTTGGCCTATCAATTTTTGGACTATACGACTCGCTTTCTGCATTGTTGCAGGGTCGTTAGCACCTACATGCTCTTAGATTCGTTCCGGCAACCCTTTTATGAATGCTTCAATTTTTGCTTCTTCATCCTCAAATGTTCCAGGACACATTAAATCCAGTTCATTGAAACGTCACTCGTAGGTAGTGACATCTAACCCTTGGGTTATCAGTGCTTTAAGATCTACCTTGAGCTTGTTGATTTCGGTTCTGGGACGGTACTCTTCCGTCATCATGTGCTTGAAAGCGGACCATGGAAGTGCGTAGGCGGTATTCTGTCCTACGTAATCCATGTAGGTATTCCACCATGTCAAAGAAGTACCTGAAATGTCCCGTTCTTATTGATTAAAAACGTTCCATATTAATTGATTTCGTTGCGAGGTTTTAACCTCTATATGAGACGTTTTTCAAAGACTGCATTCATTTTTAAAACAAACCATAACCTTTATTTCATAAATAAAGGTTTAAAAATCTTTACGTAGATTATCAAATAATGATAATCTAAAATATCCTGTTTACACACGACCATTACATAATGGTTTACAATACAAATATGTTACATCGAAATCAGTTTCTTGAATGCAGTTTTTACACAATATCATACAAACATGGACTCCAAATCTTGTCCTTATTTTAGTATGCAACAGCGGAAGCTCTTAGTATTCACCTGAGAATAAACATGCTTTAAACGTCAACAAAAATGTTGGTGAGTTATAGGTTTAACCTATATATATCAAATCGTAACAATAGACCACAAGATTTCATATTTCAATACACATCCCATACATAGAGATAAAAATCATTCATATAGTGAACACCTGGTAACCGACATTAACAAGATGCATATATAAGAATATCCCCATCATTCCGGGACACCCTTCGGATATGATATAAATTTCGAAGTACTAAAGCACCCGGCACTTTGGATGGGGTTTGTTAGGCCCAATAGATCTATCTTTAGGATTCGCGTCAATTAGGGTTTCTGTTCCCTAATTCTTAGATTACCAGACTTAATAAAAAGGGGCATATTCGATTTCGATAATTCAACCATAGAATGTAGTTTCACGTACTTGTGTCTATTTTGTAAATCACTTATAAAACCTGCATGTATTCTCATCTCAAAAATATTAGATTTTAAAAGTGGGACTATAACTCACTTTCACAAATTTTTTACTTCGTCGGGAAGTATGACTTGGCCACTGGTTGATTCACGAACCTATAACAATATATACATATATATCAAAGTATGTTCAAAATATATTTACAACACTTTTAATATATTTTGATGTTTTAAGTTTATTAAGTCAGCTGTCCTCGTTAGTAACCTACAACTAGTTGTCCACAGTTAGATGTATAGAAATAAATCGATAAATATTATCTTGAATCAATCCACGACCCAGTGTATACGTATCTCAGTATTGATCACAACTCAAACTATATATATTTTGGAATCAACCTCAACCCTGTATAGCTAACTCCAACATTCACATATAGAGTGTCTATGGTTGTTTCGAAATATATATAGATGTGTCGACATGATAGGTCGAAACATTGTATACGTGTCTATGGTATCTCAAGATTACATAATATACAATACAAGTTTATTAAGTTATGGTTGGAATAGATTTGTTACCAATTTTCACGTAGCTAAAATGAGAAAAATTATCCAATCTTGTTTTACCCATAACTTCTTCATTTTAAATCCGTTTTGAGTGAATCAAATTGCTATGGTTTCATATTGAACTCTATTTTATGAATCTAAACAGAAAAAGTATAGGGTTATAGTCGGAAAAATAAGTTACAAGTCGTTTTTGTAAAGGTAGTCATTTCAGTCGAAAGAACGACGTCTAGATGACCATTTTAGAAAACATACTTCCACTTTGAGTTTAACCATAATTTTTGGATATAGTTTCATGTTCATAATAACAATCATTTTCTCAGAATAACAACTTTTAAATCAAAGTTTATCATAGTTTTTAATTAACTAACCCAAAACAGCCCGCGGTGTTACTACGACGGCGTAAATCCGGTTTTACGGTATTTTTCGTGTTTCCAGGTTTTAAATCATTAAGTTAGCATATCATATAGATATAGAACATGTGTTTAGTTGATTTTAAAAGTCAAGTTATAAGGATTAACTTTTGTTTGCGAACAAGTTTAGAATTAACTAAACTATGTTCTAGTGATTACAAGTTTAAACCTTCGAATAAGATAGCTTTATATGTATGAATCGAATGATGTTATGAACATCATTACTACCTTAAGTTCCTTGGATAAACCTACTGGAAAAGAGAAAAATGGATCTAGCTTCAAAGGATCCTTGGATGGCTCGAAGTTCTTGAAGCAGAATCATGACACGAAAACAAGTTCAAGTAAGATCATCACTTGAAATAAGATTGTTATAGTTATAGAAATTGAACCAAAGTTTGAATATGATTATTACCTTGTATTAGAATGATAACCTACTGTAAGAAACAAAGATTTTTTGAGGTTGGATGATCACCTTACAAGATTGGAAGTGAGCTAGCAAACTTGAAAGTATTCTTGATTTTATGTAACTAGAACTTGTAGAATATATGAAGAACACTTAGAACTTGAAGATAGAACTTGAGAGAGATCAATTAGATGAATGAAAGTGTTTGTAGGTGTTTTTGGTCGTTGGTGTATGGATTAGATATAAAGGATATGTAATTTTGTTTTCATGTAAATAAGTCATGAATGATTACTCATATTTTTGTAATTTTATGAGATATTTCATGCTAGTTGCCAAATGATGGTTCCCACATGTGTTAGGTGACTCACATGGGCTGCTAAGAGCTGATCATTGGAGTGTATATACCAATAGTACATACATCTAAAAGCTGTGTATTGTACGAGTACGAATACGGGTGCATACGAGTAGAATTGTTGATGAAACTGAACGAGGATGTAATTGTAAACATTTTTGTTAAGTAGAAGTATTTTGATAAGTGTATTGAAGTCTTTAAAAAGTGTATAAATACATATTAAAACACTACATGTATATACATTTTAACTGAGTCGTTAAGTCATCGTTAGTCGTTACATGTAAGTGTTGTTTTGAAGCCTTTAGGTTAACGATCTTGTTAAATGTTTTTAACCCAATGTTTATAATATCAAATGAGATTTTAAATTATTATATTATCATGATATTATCATGTATGAATATCTCTTAATATGATATATATACATTAAATGTCTTTACAACGATAATCGTTACATATATGTCTCGTTTAAAAATCATTAAGTTAGTAGTCTTGTTTTTACATATGTAGTTCATTATTAATATACTTAATGATATGTTTACTTATCATAGTATCATGTTAACTATATATATATATATATATATATATATATATATATATATATATATATATATATATATATATATATATATATATATATATATATATATATATATATATCCATATATATGTCATCATATAGTTTTTACAAGTTTTAGCGTTCGTGAATCACCGGTCAACTTGGGTGGTCAATTGTCTATATGAAACATATTTTAATTAATCAAGTCTTAACAAGTTTGATTGCTTAACATGTTGGAAACATTTAATCATGTAAATATCAATCTCAATTAATATATATAAACATGGAAAAGTTCGGGTCACTACAGTACCCCTGAAAGTATGTGTGGCATACTTAACTTTATCCTCTTCTGCGCAGTTGTTGATTGCGAACACGACTTCAACCTTCTCTGTCCACCACTTTAGTCCAACGGGTCCTTCAGTTCCTTCAAACTCATTGGGTTTGCAGGCCATAAAAGCTTTGTAGGAACATCCTACCCGGTTGCCATTGTTTCCTCCACTGCTGGAACCCGATTGGTTATTGTTGTTCATTGCATTCACCACTGCAGCCATATTTGCAGCGAAAGCTTGAAGTTCTTCTGTGTTCAATTGTTGTTGTCTAGTAGCTGGAGGAGCCATTTCCTTCAAAAATAGCCGACTGAGTTAATCATATAGAATTTTAGAAGTAAACAAAAACTATTTTGTAGCTTAATATGAACTTATTATTATAAAAGCCTTTTCTTCATATTAGCGTTTTATAACTATAATAATGTTCATACTTAGCAGCTAACACACAAATTAACTATTAAAATTCTAATATGAAAAACTATGGTAAGTTATTACGTTACTGATGTTATGCGAGATGTATACAAAATAGTTATATTTTTACTACAAAATACTATTAAATACGATACAATTTTACACAAGTTATTTATTTATTTATTTATTTATAGAGTGGATATACCTAAACCTTGCTACAACACTTATAGGTAGTGTACCTAATCGTACAGTAGTGTAGTTTTTAGTAAGTCCGGTTCGTTCCACAGGGATCTTTAGCCAAGTTTAACGCTATATTTTTAAAACTATATTTGTATAACTATAAATATATATAAGTAATATTATTATTATAAAAGGGGTTTTTTACCGTTTAATGACCGGTTTGTCGATTTTAAAACTTTAGTCGCAGTAAAACCTAATGTAAAATATTAAAAACAAATATAACTTAATTTTAAGCGTGAAGTAAATAACGATAATGAGGTTGCGATAAATAAAAGTGCGATAAATAAAATGACAATAAATAAAATTGCGATAATTAAAAAGTACGATAATTAAAAGTGCAATTAAATAAAATGACAGTAAATAAAATGCGATAATTAAAAGTGCAATTAAATATGAAATATGTAAATTATGCTTATTTAAACTTCCGTAATCATGATGTTTGACGTGTTGATTTTAGTTTATTACCATGGGTTAATTGTCCTTTGTCCTGGATTATTCAATATGTCCGTTTAGTTTTTGTCCATAACAGTCCATCAGTCATAAATATAAAGTGCGAGTGTCCTCGTCAAATTATCCTTATATCCGAAGTAAAATATTCCAACTAATTGGGGACTTAAATTATAACAAGGTCTTAATACTTTGTTTAATGAATACACCAGGTTATCGACTGCGTGTAGTCCAAGGTTTTATTACTTTGTTAACAATTACACCAATTACCCTTGAATGTAATCCACCCTGTTTCAACTAGTCCATTAACTATTAATCCAGTTCTGTGTCCGGTAAAATGAACAATGATTGGTATTTATAGATATCGCGCCCACCGTTTCCGATTAAGCGTATGTGGTTATTTATAGATACGTCAAATTATAACCTTTATATTAAATTAATGAGGTATCGTTAAGTTAATATAAAACCCATTAATAGCCCATACTCTAATTTCCACAAGTGTCGTTCTTTTATCCAAACCCCAATTATGGTCCAAAGCCCAATTACCCAATTTTAATATTTAGCCCAACATCACGATTACTTCGGCTTAAATAAGCATAATAATAACTTAGCTACGAGACATTAATTTAAAAAGGTTGAACATAACTTACAATGATTAAAAATAGCGTAGCGTTACACGGACAGAATTTCGACTTACACCCTTACAACATTCGCTAACATACCCTTATTATTAAAATTATAATATATATATATATATATATAATATATATACGTTTGAGTAAGAAGAGAAAAAGATGGATGTAAAATCTGGCCAAAACACG
The DNA here is from genome assembly GCF_046630445.1 of Rutidosis leptorrhynchoides. NCBI lineage: Eukaryota > Viridiplantae > Streptophyta > Magnoliopsida > Asterales > Asteraceae > Rutidosis > Rutidosis leptorrhynchoides. The sequence continues at coordinate 142,716,898 of NC_092340.1, forward strand.
CGAAATTTATAGCACCTCAGCTGCTACAGGTGCTCATGCGATCGCATGGCTTTTGGCCTTCCTGGCCATGCGATCGCATGGCTTACTTTTCCAGCTCACATGATTTTGTTTACTTCTTGCCGACGGTTTTATAAATATAATATAATATATATATAATTTTAAGAATTAATTATATATTATATTATATTCATGTGCATAGTTGACTTGTAATTTTTAGTCCGTTGTGTCGAGCATTGAGAGTTGACTCTGGGCCCGGTTCCGGATTTTCGAACGTCCTTGCGTACAATTTAATATCTTGTACTTTGTGTTTTGCGTCTTGTACTTTTGTAATTTTGAGACGTTTCTCATCAATAATTTGAACCACTTTGATTGTACTTTATACTTTTGTGATTTTTGGTCGTTTGCGTCTTCAATTCATTGAATCTGTCTTTTGTCTTCACCTTTTATTATTTAAACGAATATCACTTGTAAATAGAACAATTGCAACTAAAAGCTTGTCTTTCTTGAGGGATAATGCTATGAAATATATGTTCGTTTTTAGCATTATCAAATATTCCCACACTTGAGCGTTGCTTGTCCTCAAGCAATAAAGTCTTGAAATAAAAATACCAGAATCACTTCTTTATTCTTCACACTTTGTACATCAGTGAATTCTATACGGCGGTATGAACAATGGTAGTAACATTGTGGTTTACAGTCCCATATGACTATGAAAATTTAGATCCTTCAGGAAATTGGATCTTTATGAAAACATTTGATCTTTTAAAAATTTAATCTAGTTTTTACCCTAGATAAGTTTTCCGGAATAACACTTCACCGGTGTTTGCAAATTGTTTTTGTGGGTTTGGTGGGTTTCAGATTTGAAAATTTTGGTTCAAAACTTATGGTTTTGTGTCACCCACTTGCTAACATTGTATTAGGAAAGCAACACATCCAGTTTACTTGCTCCGTATATCACCTTTCGGTAAACTACCGTCCGGTTGTAAAGGAAAGCGTTGAACAAGCAACTGTTAAGGCAATGTCCCCTGACATGCTTTTAATTATGGTCTATAACGTGTCAGATGCAATTACTATCCTTTGTAGGAGCAATAGTAAAGCGCACCCTTATGGTTTTTTTTTTCGGTTTGGCATAAAGTCCTGTCTTTGACCATGCTATGCAACCACCGTTCTTACAGTTGACACCCGATTTGGTTCAGGTGACCTAATGAATTCCAGGTGAATTCCTAGGATTTTACGTTCAATGGTAATGAACGCATTAAAAATGGGTTTTAGGAAAACAAATCAGTTTGTAATTTTGATCAAAATATTTTCTCGTTCAAGCTCGAGTTTAGATATCATTGAATTCTAAGAGTTTGAATTCTCAATCTTTAAAAGTCAATCTCAAGGATATCAGTCTTAAAAGCTGATTTTTAATCTTTTAAGTAGATTATCCTTTCTGGGGATCTGTTTCATTAGTCTTATCAAGATAATTTGTACGGCGCCCTCCCCATTTTACGAGACAGATCCTCTCATGGTTAGGATAAGTCTGACCACTTGGCGACCCTGTTTGATGCTGAGTTCCGTAGATTTCCAGCTGATTTTCGAGAAAACTTTTCAAAGTTTTTTGTAGACTCTACAACTGGTCTGGAGGACAACTTCCTGACCTAAATCAAGAAGCGCGTTTCTTTTTCGGAAGACTTTACTTCCTTTTAATGATGGAATTGATTCATCGTGTAGATCCATCTTTCTTTCAAATATCTTACAATTAACCGGGTAAAACGGTTAATTTTGTCCAAAACAAAAGTATCGTCAATTATTTGTACAAAAATATGTGATATATGTTTTAAATCACTTGGTAATTTTTTTCCACACTTGGCTTTTATTTTCCTTTCTTTGCCTTTTTATTGTCCTCTATTCCATTTTAAATGAATTCTAACATTTTGGATTGTTTCTCAATTTATGTCCTTTCCGAGGTAACAATAAGTTCGGTGTTAACACCTAGTATTATCGTTCATAAATATGTATAAACATGATTTTGAATTCATTTAATTGAAAATTTTGAAAAATTTTACTAGAATTGGGTAGTCAGTATATAAGACTAGGGCAGTTCTTTATTATCAGAGAGCACTAGATTCTAATACAACTACTGCGTTACTAGTATTTTTAATGGTAACCAAGTGTATAAGTCAAAAATTTTAAAAATCCGAAATAATTTAACCCCTTCCCACACTTAAGATCTTGCAATGCCCTCATTTGCAAGAAATCAGTAACAATTTAAATTATTGAGGGTGATTAGCGTAGAAAAATGATTAAATTTTACCAAAGTTTCCAAACATATTGGCATTTGTTTGTTGAATGATAAATGGTGCACATCATTTGTTCATTCCGTCTTATTGTTACATCACATTTGTTTTTCGTTTTGTCGTCAAAATTAGTAGCTTTCGCTGAACTTAATGGGAGTCTTTGAAAATGCGCTGTTTTACCCTGTTGTATACAATTGACAATATACATACATACAACTATACACATGCATGGTAATTTGAAATGGGACTTAAAATACCACTTTCAAATCAAATATGAAATATTAGTACAACATAATAAAAATATTAAACATTACAATAAAAGTATCAATATTTGTATGTTTAAACATAAATAAAAAATAATAAAAAAATAAAAATCATAGAAATCACCAACAAGAACTATATCAATCTGGATAGGGGTTCTAGTTCATGTCATCGGTCGGGTTCCATGGTTGGTGATAGGTGTACTGGTAGGCCTGGTTAGGGTCATAGAGAGTATATGGTGGTCTCATCTCGGGCTGGTGTGGAGGATACTAAGCGGGTAGACGTCAGTCATAGCCTCCCTAATGACATCCCTAATGTCATCCGCTTCCTCCATTTCCTCATCTGAACCTCTCTCTACCTGAGGATGATTACCAACATAGGGTATTGCCTGATTGCGTCTGCTTTTTAATACTTTAGCACCCTGATAGACCCTCAATCCTAAAGGCTCAACCTGTTCCCTACTTACCAAAAGTGGACCTCCTTGATCCCTATCTACACCCAAATACTCTTCAATGAGAGTAACAAAAATACCTCCTCCTATTATTCCCCCTTCATTTATTCCTTCTACCATCTTAGACAAATAAAAACCAACACAGTAAGGGATATTAACAAAGCCTCTTGGGTCTCGTATACACTTAAGGTAGAATAAATCATGTAAGGTCATTTTCTCCTTGTTGTGACCTCTCTGTGTAATCGAGTTAGCCAGAAATCTATGAATTATACGAAGCTCGGCTCTGTGAATATGTAAGTAGGTGTGGGTTCCTACCCGCCCAAAAACATTAAAATCTGACATACGCCTCCAGACGGCGTTAGTGTAAAGACCCGTCCTAATCCATCCGGGATAAGTCCATATCGATTATAAACGATTCACAACAGTTGATTACATCGCTAGGTACTTGACCTCTATATGATACATTTTACAAACATTGCATTCGTTTTTGAAAAGACAATCTTTCATTACATCGAAAGTTGACGGCGTACATACCATTTTATAATATATCTAACTATAATTTACTTAATAATAATCTTGATGAACTCAACGACTCGAATGCAACGTCTTTTGAAATATGTCATGAATGACTCCAAGTAATATCTTTAAAATGAGCAATTTCACAGCGGAAGACTTCTTTCATACCTGAGAATAAACATGCTTTCAAGTGTCAACCAAAAGGTTGGTGAGTTATTTAGTTTAACATAAATAATCATTTCATAATTTTAATAGACCACAAGATTTCATATTTCCATTTCTCATAAACATACGTCCCATGCATAGAGACAAAAATATCATTCATATGGATTGAACACCTGGTAACCGACATTCACAATATGCATATAAGAATATCCCCATCATTCCGGGATCCTCCTTCGGACATGATATAAATGTCGAAGTACTACAGCATCCGGTACTTTGGATGGGGCTTGTTGAGCCCAATAGATATATCTTTAGGATTCGCATCAATTAGTAGATCGGTTTACTAATTCTTAGGCTACCAAGCAAAAGGGGCATATTCGGCTTTGATCATTCACCCATATAATGTAGTTTCAATTACTTGTGTCTATTTCGTAAAACAGTTATAAAAGCGCATGTATTCTCAGTCCCAAAAATATATATTGCAAAAGCATTTAAAAAGAGAGAAAATGAAACTCACCTAATGTATTTTGTAGTAAAAATACATATGACTATTCTGAACAACTGAACAATGCAGGGTTGGCCTCGGATTCACGAACCTATATCATTGGTTTATATATATTAAAATGTATATTTGTATTCAAACAAGTTTATATATTATAACTTGAATTATATATTGTACTTATTTAGTTTGTGTATATATTTAAAATGTTTAATATCTATATATTTGGTTATATCAAAATATCTCTATATATATATGATTAGTATTATATGAAAATATCCTTAATTTGTTATATATATGTATAAGTATTTATATAAATAATGTTATTATATTTGATATGTGATAAATAAATTATTAATATGATTATAATATATGTAAATAAAAAAAATACTTTGTTATGTTGTAGGTGTTACATATATTTATGTTAATATATTTCGTTTGTTTATCAAAATAGTAGTTCTAATTATACTAAGTTAATATTAGTAAAGGTAAAAATAATGATAATAACCTTAATAATATACTTATGATAATAATACTAATATTTATGTAAGTACTAATAAATCGTATCATTTTTTATAATAATATTACCAATGTTATTCATAATCATAATATTTACAATAATATTAAAATCGTACGATTTATAATGTTAATATTACTTATAATAATACAATTGGTAATTTTAAGAATATTATTACTTCATAATAATACTAGTGATAATGATAATACTAGCAGTCATAATTGTAACTTTTAATTGTTTTAGTGATAATAAATGATAGCTTTTATTAGTAATGGTGATAATAATAATAATAATAATAATAATAATAATAATAATAATAATAAAAATAATAATAATAATAATAATAATAATAATAATAATAATAATAATAATAATAATAATAATTAATATTAATACAAATGATAATACTTTTAGTAATAACAATGTTAATAATAATAATTTTCTAAATAATATTGCTAATAACAATAATAATAACAATAATACTTGTATTAATAACAATAATTAATAATACATAAACAATAACAATCATAACATAATAATAATAATAATAATAATAATAATAATAATAATAATAATAATAATAATAATATTGAAAATAAATAATAAAAGACTACCTCAAAAGAATTTGTTCTAAAAAAACAACCCGCGTTCGGACTCGAACCCCCGACCTCTCGCTTATCACCAACACCGCCTAACTGTTGGGCTGATGCCCATTTTCTATTTAATACTCGCTTCTAATTGTTTATAACCTGTATTTCTATATTCATATTCTTCATCTTCTTCAATAAACTGACCAGGGATCCAATCTATCAAACCAAGATGTAATTCGTTCGTTTTGGTGTGTATGAAATTGTTTCGTAATGATTTGTAACAGATACTAATTTATTAAACGCGAAAAAAAAGTTTATACAAAAAACAGCAGCAGCGGTTCTTCGAAAAAAAAAATATAAAACTCATTTGCCAAATAAAAATCTAGATCATTTTAGCTCACAAATCCTTCATGAAGTAGGTTTCGAATATTTTATAGAAATTATCTGACTCGTTAATTAAACCTAAAACACAATAGGATTTTCGAATTTAACAAGAACAGATTGTTTTGACTTTTGTTTCAAACAACTTTGACTCAAGAATTCGTAATTGATATTACGAATTGGGATTTGAAAATTTGTAGATAGTTTTATTATAAGATTCCTAACACAATGGCATTTTTAAATTTTGAAATTTCATTCGTGTTTGAGTTTTTGATTTTGGAAAATTGGAACAGGGACGAAAAGCTGAAAAAGAAAAAAAAAAATATATATATATATATATATATATATATATATATATATATATATATATATATATATATATATATATATATATATATATATATATATATATATATATATATATATATATATATATATATATAACCTCCTCTATCAATCGCAGGTGACTTTGATTTATATTGGTTATGAAGAGTTGAATGGTTCAATAAAAATAAAAATGAGATAGCTCGTTGGTTTTCTAAAGAGAAGGGTATCGACATTCAATTGCTCAGTCAAGTAGAAGAAAACAAAAAAAATAAAGGCAGACAAAGAATTCAACAGAATTGTACAAATTATGGACTTTGTTAACCAGTTTGTTTCTATCTGAATTGGATTCCTAATAGATCTAATTATCGATAGGTTACATATAGTTAGTAATATTAATACAGTAAATAATAAAACATTTAATAATAAATAATAATAGGAATATTATTATTATTAATAATATTAATAATTTAAATAATACTAGTAATAAGAGTGATATAAATGTATATAACTGAATTTAGTATTTGTTTATGTTTTTATGTATATCTGAATATATAACAGTATTTATATATCTGTATTTATCTTTATTTGTATTTCTCTTATATTTATATATTTATATGTTTATATTGTTAGATTATGATTAATCTTTTAATAAGTACAATAATAATATCCTTAAAGTTTTAATTAGTAGAAATACAAGTATAAGACTAATATTATTATAATTGATAATGATAATAATATTAATATAGCATTTTCACTTAAAATTATAATTATGATACAATTTATCAATTATTTCATTTTCACTAATAATACAATATGTTGAATCTTTAGTATTTATTTATTATATATATTTAATATTTCTTATATATATATATATATATATATATATATATATATATATATATATATATATATATATATATATATATATATATATATTCATATGTATATATTTACATATTTATTTACACACAATTGTTCGTGAATCTTCGGGAATGGTCAGAAGTCAAATTGAATGTATAACAACAGTTTAACATTTTGATATTCAATTAAATAGACTTTGCTTCTCATGTCGAAATTAAATTAGAATTTAAGTTTAAATTTGCTCGGAAATTCCCGGGTCGTCACAGTACCTACCCGTTAAAGAAATTTCATCCCGAAATTTGAGTGTGGTTGTCATGGTTAACGATAAATATGTTTTCATGACAAATATGAATTGATAAGATAAAATTTTATCATCATTGAGTAATACCGATAAAACAATTCGATTATTCGAAGCGTACGAGTGAAGCTATCACAAAAGATTGAGATAGAGATTTAAATTTTGACGTAGTCACGGTGGATTTCCGGAATTTAAGGAATTTAAAGAAAATCTTCGAAATCTAAAGGATTTGATTCTTCGGTGAGTAAGGAAAATTAAGATCTCTAAAATTAAATACGGTGATCCGCCTCGATTACTCTGTCTGATATTTTCATTATAAATTTAACTCCTCCGTTCCATTATTCTCACCATTCCTATACTTTCCTTCTTATTTCATACATCCAAAAGGTTGTGAAAATGCTTAATCCAGTTCTAATCCTTGATATTTTCCAAATTATCATTCCGGTCATCCTTCTTTTCAATCTTCCACCAGAAGAATCTGTTTACTTCTATTATTACCTTGGGATGATGCTATTCTTAATTATACCGTGTCTTTATATTGCTATTCGTATTAATATCCACGGTTTGCAACCTCCGTGTTATTATCGGGCTTTATATTTTCTCTTATATTTCGAACTCCCTGCTTCCGTTTTCCTATAATCATTGTCATCCACAGTTAATGCTCTCTCATATTTTGCTGCGATTTATACTCTAATTTTCTATTTCCTTTGGAGCTTTGTCCCTTCATTTTTTTTTATGATTGGACATCTCTGTTAATGGTCCATAATTCGTAGATATGGAGTTTTGAATGAATTTAATGTTCTAAACAAGAAAGAACGTTATAGCACGATTTGATTTGTCAAATTACCAGAATCACTGAGAATAGAACTATCAAGAATATACTTTCTTGATATGTTCAGAAGTTAATCAAAATGAAAGAGTTATGTAACATGACACATGATGACGTTATAATCTGTGAATCATCATGTTCCATTTAGAAACTCAACATGACTTACTGTAATATAATCACGTTGATCAAGTGTCATTATATTATACTATCTCATACATCAGTTCTTAACATTACTTCAATAACATTCATATTTTAAGCTCGAAAGTTTATAGAATATAGAAACTAACAGTTTCTATATGATGTAACACTGACATCAGGAAGAGATTAATGATTTCAGATAAAAATAGTTATGAAAATATCTTCAAAAATATGGAGGATATTTATAATGAAAGATACGATGATCTCTTGAAATTTCTAATATCGTTGGATGATGAAGAAGATTTATCCGTAAGGATTTAGATTCGGAAGCAAGGTATTCGCTAAAGATTTCATCAGAAACAGAATCATTTGGATTCTTTGAAGTAAAACTTATTCTTTGTGATTTGTTCACGGTTTTCTTCATAGTTTCGCATAATCCGCTTTTCGATACTAAATTTTCTATTGAATGTTTCCACTATAATGATACACAGGAAGAACGAAGAGGTATATAATTTCGGATGAGAATATTTATGAAAATATCCTCAGAAATATTGAAGATATTGATGATGATATTTTGGAATTTCTAAGTTCGATGGTTGATGAGGAAGATTTTCCGCAAAATGTTAACATGAGTACGGAGCAAGATATTCGTTGAAGGTTTCATCGGATTTAGAATTATCTGGATTCTTTGAATATAGGGTATGGTCCTTGTATTTGTCCTTGATCTCCTTCATAGTTAGCTCAATCTGTTTTCCCGTTCCAACTTTTCTGAGCTTTTCCAACGTATCCTTCTTTACCATCAAACTTCTTACTGTTATGGTCGTTTTATAGTTGTCTATAGTTTCTACTACTTCACTCAACTTTTCAATATTTAGAGTATTGATTTGTAGACTGAATGCTCTTCAAAATTTTAGAGTGGAAGATCATAATTCTATGAGATAATGTTATATGTATACATATAACTTTTGATGTAGAAATGTTGCGAGATTCAAAATACTGATTGCTGATTTCCCGATACTTGGTATGGAAATTCTCGTTACAAGATGCCGATGAGTTCATGATAAGACTTCAATAGATAAATATAGTGATTTGTTGAAGAGATTTAAGCCAAGGAGCAACGAGGTTGCTGGTATGTCTGCTGGTAATATAATGGAATATAAAAGGTTCCCCGGTAACAATAAAAAAAACACGTGTATAAATCAAGGTTATAATGAGGCTAATTCAAATGAAAAGTCGAGGTTGACTTGCTGGAGCTGTGACAAAATTTGCTACTTTGAAAGGGATTACCAAGTTATTTTGGGTAATAATAACACTAAGAAATTAGCACAGCTACGTGTTAAACGTTTACTCAGTTTCCGTGAGTTCTTCAGGTGCATAACTATATGCATAAATCTTTTCTTCCGTAGATGAAGTGCGGTTGGTTTATCCTCTTGATTGAGGTATTTTCAAGTATTATGAAAGGTTTGAACGTAGAATGTAATCGTGAAGATACAAATGATGTTTAAGACAAAATCAAGTGGCAAACTTGAAGAATTATTTAGTTTCATATCTTATAATCAATATTTTAATTCATTTTAATTATCCAATGTCATTAGTCCACAGTCGATAGTCCACATTTAACAGTCCAATAATTCATATATAATTTAATATATAATATTCGAATTAATTAATACGTATCGTGACCCGTATACGTCTCAGACTCGATCACAACTCAAAGTATATATATTATTTGAGAATCAACCTCAATCCTGTATAGAGAACTCGATCATTACTGCATATAGAGTGTCTATGGTGATTCCAAATAATATATATAGATGCGTCGATATGATATGTCAAAACCTTGTATACGTGTCCTGATATTTAAAGTGCGTAAAATAAATACAGGAATTAAATGACGATAAATAAAAATGCGTAAAGTAAATAACAGAAATTAAATAAAGATAATTAAAATTGCGATAATTAAATTGCAATAAAATAAATTGCGATAAATAAATTGCGATAATTAAAATGTAATAAGGAATTAACAGTTAGCTAGGAACAGTTATCTAGGATTTTGTCAGCGTGGATTCTTAACAAAATTTCTCATAGTTAATTTGTTTATTTCTAATAAATTTTATTTTTGTCCAATGTTTTCTTCATTATGCCACTTGTTGAATTCTGATAGGTCAAAATCCAAATATGAAATTGAATGAAAATGGTTATTCTGCGGTGAACGGAGACGTATATTGGTGGTTGTAAATAGGATAGTAAATGACTGTTAGATCAGATTCGAAGAATATATAGTGTAACATATTAATGTGACATCTAAATATTTCTCGGGTATTACCTACGCGTTAAAATATTTTCACCATTAACAGTTTATACAAAAGAATTTTTTTAATTACAATCTGTATGAAAACATATATACATATATATTTTCTTCAGATGTAATCATGGATTTAATGAGTTAATATAATATTAATCTCATCTGATTTTTGGTTGGAATCGGAATGAATAATCTCCAAAACTTTAGCGATTACATAATCGCCATGTCAAACGAGGATAATTGATGTAGAACGATACGTAGAACGATGATTATACTTGAAGTACAGAATGAGATGTTGAGGCGTGTGATGTTGAAACTTGGGTTGTTGGTGGTACTGGTGTTGCCGGTGCTGTTGCTGAAGCTGGTAGGTTTGGCACCACGTTCTCCAAATTAATTACTCAAGCGCGAAGTTCGTTGACTTCTTCGATTATTTTGGGATGATTGTTGATTCGGACGAACGGATGAATAAGGTTTAGAATTGTGGATAGAATATAATCCTGACGAGCTACCCTGGAAATGAGAGTGAAAATGGTATTACGAACAGGTTCGCCAGTAAGTGCTTCAGGTTCTTCGCCAAGTGGTGAATTCGGTTGCCGGAAAGGATCGCCTTCTTCACGTCTCCATTGATTAAGTCAACCTCGAACTCATCAGATGAATTAGGGATGGCTGATTGATTGATTCATTCTGGTGACACCGTTTTCGGAGCTTAGGTGAATATCCATGTCGGAATAGTTGTCGGAATAACTATCAGAATAGCTATCGAAATCTGAGGGACTTGAACTGGTTGAGGGATTCATCTCATATGATCAGATGAAGAATTTTCGATAAGAAATAGATTATAGGATGTTGATTAGTACCCTGTAATACATAATTTACATATGCATATATAATACTAAAATCCCATAAGTTACGGAGGAATCTACGGAATATGTCAGACAAAGTTACAGTAACAGATACGCTAAGATATGAATTTTGTCTATGCACGATTCATGCAGTCAATGCAGTAAAATGTGTCTAGACTAAGAATGATAAGCAAGTGATTCTCTAAGAATGATAAGCAGGTAAATTTCGACACGAAATGATAAGCAAAACTTTTGACATGCAGACACGGTCGAAGTCCAGACTCACAAATGCATCTAAACAACTACTGGTTAGACACTCTAATGCAAGACCTGGTTCGCTAAGACCACCGCTCTGACACCAACTGTAAAGACCCATCCTAATCCATCCGGACGAAGTCCATATCGATTATAAACGATTCACAACAGTTGATTACATCGCGAGGTACATGACCTCTATATGATACATTTTACAAACATTGCATTCGTTTTTGAAAAGACAATCTTTCATTACATCAAAAGTTGACGGCGTACATACCATTTTATAATATATCTAACTATAATTGACTTAATAATAATCTTGATGAACTCAACGACTCGAATGCAAAGTCTTTTGAAATATGTCATGAATGACTCTAAGTAATATCTTTAAAATGAGCAATTTCACAGCGGAATACTTCTTTCATACCTGAGAATAAACATGCTTTCAAGTGTCAACCAAAAGGTTGGAGAGTTCATTAGTTTAACATAAATAATCATTTCATAATTTTAATAGACCACAAGATTTCATATTTCCATTTCTCATAAACATACGTCCCATGCATAGAGACAAAAATATCATTCATATGGATTGAACACCTGGTAACCGACATTCACAATATGCATATAAGAATATCCCCATCATTCCGGGATCCTCCTTCGGACATGATATAAATTTCGAAGTACTAAAGCATCTGGTACTTTGAATGGTGCTTGTTGGGCCCAATAGATCTATCTTTAGGATTCGCGTCAATTAGTAGATCGGTTTACTAATTCTTAGGCTACCAAGCAAAAGGGGCATATTCGGCTTTGATCATTCACCCATATAATGTAATTTCAATTACTTGTGTCTATTTCGTAAAACAGTTATAAAAGCGCATGTATTCTCCGTCCCAAAAATATATATTGCAAAAGCATTTAAAAAGGGAGAAAATGAAACTCACCTAATGTATTTTGTAGTAAAAATACATATCACTATTCTGAACAACTGAACAATGCAGGGTTGGCCTCGGATTCACGAACCTATATCATTGGTTTATATATATTAAAATGTATATTTGTATTCAAACAAGTTTATATATTATAACTTGAATTATATATTGTACTTATTTAGTTTGTGTATATTTAAAATGTTTAATATCTATATATTTGGTTATACCAAAATATCTCTATATATATATGATTAGTATTATATGAAAATATCCTTAATTTGTTATATATATGTATAAGTATTTATATAAATAATGTTATTATATTTGATATGTGATAAATAAATTATTAATATGATTATAATATATGTAAATAAAAAAAATACTTTGTTATGTTGTAGGTGTTGCATATATTTATGTAAATATATTTCGTTTGTTTATCAAAACAGTAGTTCTAACTATACTAAGTTAATATTAGTAAAGGTAAAAATAATGATAATAACCTTAATAATATACTTATGATAATAATACTAATATTTATGTAAGTACTAATAAATCGTATCATTTTTTATAATAATATTACCAATGTTATTCATAATCATAATATTTACAATAATATTAAAATCGTACGATTTATAATGTTAATATTACTTATAATAATACAATTGGTAATTTTAAGAATATTATTACTTCATAATAATACTAGTGATAATGATAATACTAGCAGTCATAATTGTAACTTTTAATTGTTTTAGTGATAATAAATGATAGCTTTTATTAGTAATGGTGATAATAATAATAATAATAATAATAATAATAATAATAATAATAATAATAATAATAATAATAATAATAATAATAATAAATAATATTAATACAAATGATAATACTTTTAGTAATAATAATAATGTTAATACTAATAATTTTCTAAATAATATTGCTAATAACAATAATACTTGTATTAATAACAATAATTAATAATACATAAACAATAACAATCATAACATAATAATAATAATAATAATAATAATAATAATAATAATAATAATAATAATAATAATAATAATAATAATAATAATAATATTGAAAATAAATAATAAAAGACTACCTCAAAAGAATTTGTTCTAAAAAAACAACCCGCGTCCGGACACGAACCCCCGACCTCTCGCTTATCACCAATACCGCCTAACCGTTGGGCTGATGCCCATTTTCTATTTAATACTCGCTTCTAATTGTTTATAACCTGTATTTCTATATTCATATTCTTCATCTTCTTCAATAAACTGACCAGGGATCCAATCTATCAAACCAAGATGTAATTCATTCGTTTTGGTGTGTATGAATTTGTTTCGTAACGATTTGTAACAGATACTAATTTATTAAATGCGAAAAAAAAAGTTTATACAAAGAACAGCAGCAGCGGTTCTTCGAAAAAATAATATAAAACTCATTTTCCAAATAAAAATCTAGATCGTTTTAGCTCACAAATCCTTCATGAAGTAGGTTTCAAATCTTTTATAGAAATTATCTGACTCGTTAATTAAACCTAACACAACAGGATTTTTGAATTTAACAAGAACAGATTGTTTTGACTTTTGTTTCAAACAACTTTGACTCAAGAAATCGTAATTGATATTACGAATTGGGATTTGAAAATTTGTAGATAGTTTCATTATAAGATTCCTAACACAATGGCATTTTTAAATTTTGAAATTTCATTCGTGTTTGAGTTTTTGATTTTGGAAAATTGGAACATGGACGAAAAGCTGAAAAAGAAAAAAAAAATATATATATATATATATATATATATATATATATATAACCTCCTCTATCAATCGCAGGTGACTTTGATTTATATTGGTTATGAAGAGTTGAATGGTTCAATAAAAATAAAAATGAGATAGCTCGTTGGTTTTCTAAAGAGAAGGGTATAGACATTCAATTGCTCAGACAAGTAAAAGAAAACAAAAAAAATAAAGGCAGACAAAGAATTCAACAGAATTGTACAAATTATGGACTTTGTTAACCAGTTTGTTTCTATCTGAATTGGATTCCTAATAGATCTAATAATCGATAGGTTACATGTAGTTAGTAATATTAATACAGTAAATAATAAAACATTTAATAATAAATAATAATAGGAATATTATTATTATTAATAATATTAATAATTAAAATAATACTAGTAATAAGAGTGATATCAATATATATAACTGAATTTAGTATTTGTTTATGTTTTTATGTATATCTGAATATATAACAGTATTTATATATCTGTATTTATCTTTATTTGTATGTCTCTTATATTTATATATTTATATGTTTATATTGTTAGATTATGATTAATCTTTTAATAAGTATAATAATAATATCCTTAAAGTTTTAATTAGTAGAAATACAAGTATAAGACTAATATTATTACAATTGATAATGATAATAATATTAATATAGCATTTTCACTTAAAATTATAATTATGTTACAATTTATCAATTATTTCATTTTCACTAATAATACAATATGTTGAATCTTTAGTATTTATTTCTTATATATATTTAATATTTCTTATGTATAGAAATATATATATATATATATATATATATATATATATATATATATATTTACATATTTATTTACACACAATTGTTCGTGAATCTTCGGGAATGGTCAGAAGTCAAATTGAATGTATAACAACAGTTTAACATTTTGATATTCAATTAAATAGACTTTGCTTCTCATGTCGAAATTAAATTAGAATTTAAGTTTAAATTTGCTCGGAAATTCCCGGGTTGTCACAGTTAGCATCAAAATTCCTATCTACCCTTTCACCATGATAAATCAAATTCATACAATCGGGTAGTAGTAATTTAGTGGGCGTATATATCTGTAAAGCCCTGGCCATGTCCAGCATGGACATCCTGTACATCCTACGGCCAAGTATAAATCTAAGAAAACTTCTATCATCTATCCTATCTACATCCGCATTAAGTGAAATAGTACTCATAAGCTCAAGGCACCATTCCTTATATACAGGTCTACGAATGGTGAATAAACGTTCCAAATTGGGAAAATAATAGCTGCCATACCTTTGGATCAAATGATGTCTAACTGAGTTAACTAGTTAGACCCTTTCCAAAGGCTCCCAATCGATTACCCTTGGCACTTCTACATTTTTCGGTACCAGTTTGAATTTGTTACTTTGATATGTCGGGTAATCTTTCCAGCTTCGATCAAATCTTAGATTGGGATGCAACTGTTCTTCATGAATTGTTGGGTGAGCTACTATCAGATGCATCGGAAATACTACGTAAGCATCAACATATTCTTGATGCGGATCATAATAAGGTACATGTTGATCAGGTTATTGTTGTTGTTCCTGTTGTTGCTCCGATTCAGGTTCATATGGCATTTCTGGTTCAGGCTCTGGAGCAAGTTGTCTAGATGATGATGATGCACCATCAGTATCGGTATTTTTCTGCAAAATACATTAAACACAAAATTTGTGCATCCAAATATGCATTAGTGTTAGCAAAATAACAACTTGAAACAATTACCATAACATGTTCAATCAAAATTAAACTTATACACATTTTCACAATTTTAACAATTCTACACTTTTTCAAATAAGCATATATGAAAATTTTTACAAAGTTTATAAGCATTCAACTCAAATAACATGTTAAAACAACCATTACTAGCAATTAAACAAGTTTCAAATGGCATTTATATCAATTTAATCAAGTTCATGAATTTTATACCTAAAAAGTCCACTTTAATTCTCAAAAATCATGTTTAGGATCAAAGTTTGGATCATTTAGCTACTTAAACATGTTACACTACTTAATTTAGCAATAATTCATGACAAAAATCAGCCATAACCTGTTTATATCAAAAAGCCCCAAATTGTTCAAGAACACAAACCCTAGATTCCTAAAAATTTTGAAGTTTTTGGCTTCAAATCATGTTAAATAGCATCAATCTAGGTTATACATGCATAATATACTAACAATTTAACTTTAATTACACTAGAAATTAACAAAATTAAATTAGGTAAAATATTGGTAAATATCACAAAAATTAGGAATTTTAAGAGTTTAGGGGTGTAATTTTTACCTTCTTGCTGAAAAATCTGAACCTAGGCATGATTAGAGCGGATTGTAGGATGAAATTTGGTTGAATTTGGTGAAAAATGATGAAAATTGAGAGGGTTTGGGAGGTATTTTCGTGTATGTGTGTGTTTGTTATGAGAAGCAGCAACAGCTCGCTGAGCTTTTTGATTCTGACCAAAAATTGGGCCTCATGCAATCGCATGAGGTCGAAGGCCAAACTCCATGCGATCGCATGAGGGTCTGGTATTTTTTTTTTTGTTTTTTTTTTAAATAACACCTTATACTTTTTAAAACAAAAATTAATTAAATATTAAAATTTTGTTGTCCTTGTTAGGAGTGAGGGTGTTTCGGATCGTTGTCCTAGTCCGTCCCTCAACAAAATTTTAGAATTTGTTACTTTTAAGCGCGGTTTTAAAAGCAAAGATTTTTGGGTTTTTTAAATATTTTTGGCATACTTTAATTTAATAAGATTAAAAATAATGATAATAAAAGTTCTCGTCCCTCCCTTGGGTAGAGTAATTTCGGTTCAACGACCTAGTTTTCAACTCACGATGAATTTTAAAAATCAAATTTTTAACTTAGTGAAATAAAGTAAATTTTTATTTTTAAATTCACACCAAACTTAAATTAAAAATGCATAAAATTAAAAATTCATATTATTATAATTAAAAATTCACACCGAACTTATATTATATTTGTGTTTCTATACATACAAACTTATATGAAAAATATTAATTTTTCAAATATTTACAAACTTAAATATATTGATTAAAAAAAATTTACAATATTAATTTAATATTTATATATTAATTTTTAAAATATGGTAAAAATTAAAAATTAAAAATCTTTTTGGTCTTTTATCCCACTTTCATCAATCAAATATTATCAAAAATATACGCCCCTCTTTTCGGTAAAGTAATTTCGGTTCAACGACCTAATTTTACTCCTGATGAATTTTTGAAATATTTTGGGTTGATTGATTAAAGATATTTATACCTTAAGAATAAACGGTAAATTTCGCAGTGATGTAATAAATTTTTGTATGATATCAATAATTTCGGTTACGCATACCTAATTTTATTGAATACCAATTTAATACTTTATAGCGAACGATTCAGCGTTTATTATCAAAAGGTTAAAAGCAATAAAATAAAAATAAAAACTGTACATACTTACCTGTGAGATAGAATTCTCAGAGACCTGCTTTAGCTGACTCATAGGAGAGTCGTGTGATTTGGTTTTCCATAGCTACGTAAGCATAACCTCGAATCTTCAATATCTTTTATTCTAAACATATAAACGGTCCTTCTCTGCATAGAGTAACAAATTCGGTATTTGAATATGTTTGATTATTTGAACATTTACCTTTGTGTGACCATTTTCCGCATTTATAACATCTTTCAAGGTGTCGTGCTCTTCTTTTTGTTATGGATTTTGATTTTCCTTTTCCAAAATGTATTTTATGATGATCTTTCCTGAGTTCTTTTCTTACTCCGTCCATTTTATCTCTTATGAATGATACCAGTTCACTTGGAAGTGTGTCATTATTACGTTTAGTAATCATAGCGTGTAGCATTAGACCATGGTTCAGATCAAAGAAATTCTTCATCTCGTAAAACCTAAAAAAAATAAAAATTCAGCATGGGGGGAGAAGACTAGTTCTTTAGGGTCTGCTAGGGAAAGACCATTCGGATTCCATTCTCGGAAACTACACGAAAACAGAATATCTAACTCTAACAGAAATAACTATTATCCTTAAAATACTTGATTCTCCCCACACTTAGCTAGCTGTGGTGTCGAAATTATGATTAACTTCTTTTTCAATTGGACTATCAACAACTTGTATATCTCTGACTTTTGCTTCAAGCCAATTGTTGATTTCCTCTGTAACTTTCACATATTCAACTAACATTACCTTTTCTTTTGGCTATAAATTGGATACTAATTGGTTACATAACTTAAAGTTTCCCTTAATCCTAGCATCGTGAATCCGTTTATAAAGTTTCTTCATTAAACTGTTAAAAACGGGTTCATCTAATTTCGTTTCATTAATATGGGTCTTTGTTATCGGATCATCATTAAGTGTTTCTTCATCTTCCCCACACTTATGTGTTTTTATTGGTTTAACAGTTTTGGTTGGTGGAGATCTAAACTTTCGGTTCACAAAGGTGATCAATTTATCACCATCCCTAAGTGTCATTCTACCTTCTCTTACATCAATGAATGCTTCGGTGGTTGCTAAAAATGGGCGGCCTAAAATTAGAGGAATATCAAGGTTTTCCTCCATATTAATAACTATGAAGTTTGCAACAAAGGTCAAACTTCCCACGTTAACAAGTAAATTATTTTCTATTCCAACCTGGTGTTTAATGGTTAGGTCAAATGATTGAACACCTATTTTGGTTGGTTTTAATTTTCCCATACCTAATCTTTTGTATAAGGAAAGAGGCATAATATTTGCACTTGCTCCTAAATCTGCGAGTCCATTATATATAGCACCATCATTAAGCAAGCAAGAAATGATAAATTCACCCGGGTCTCCTACTTTAGTAAGTCAAGTTGGTTTGTTAACCTTTTTCGGGTGTTCTTTTCTTGGTTCTTTCACTTCTTTTTGAACTTCTTTTTCTTTATTTCTTGGAATGGGAGGTTTGTATAGAAATTCTTCTTCATCACTCCAATTTAAATCTTCCCCATTTTTCAATTTTGATTTTTCATATGTTGTTGATAACATATTTATGTTTTCATTTTGAAGGTTTTCTTGGGTGGTGATATTATGATTGACTTCATTGTCAACTTCCATCGGACCATGTATGTAATGTTTAACTCTGTGACCATTAACTTTAAATTCAATCCCATTTGAATTTATTAACTCTATTGTTCTGTATGGGAAACTCTTTTGACTATGAATGGTCCAGACCATCTTGATTTCAATTTTCCAGGAAATAGCTTGAATCATGAATTGAAAAGAAGAACTCTGTCTCCTTCTTTAAATTCTTTTGAACTTCTGATTCTTTTATCATGCCATTTCTTCGTTCTTTCCTTATAGATTAACGAATTTTCATATGCTTCATGTCTTAATTCTTCTAATTCGTTTAGTTGACTTAACCGTAGACGTCCAGCTTCATGTAGATCAAGATTACATGTCTTCAAAGCCCAAAATGCTTTGTGTTCAATTTCTACTGGAAGATGACATGCTTTTTCGTGAACGAGTCTAAAAGGTGTGGTTCCAATTGGAGTTTTGTAGGCTGTTCTAAAAGCCCAGAGTGCATCCTCCAATTTCATGGACCATTCCTTCGGATTTGATCCTACGGTTTTCTCTAGAATACGTTTTAAAGCTCGGTTGGTATTTTCAACTTGTCCACTTGTCTGTGGATGATAAGCAGTAGAGATTTTATGAGTTACTCCATATCTTTTGAGAACTTTCTCAAGTTGATTATTACAGAAATGAGTACCCCGATCACTTATTAAAGCTTTCGGTGTTCCGAACCTTGCAAAAATACATTTTAAAAAGTTGACTACAACTCGTGCATTGTTAGTCGGGAGAGCTTGTGCTTCCGCCCATTTAGATACATAATCAATAGCAACGAGAATGTAGAGATTATTATGAGATTTTGGAAATGGACCCATAAAGTCAATACCCCAAATGTCAAATACTTCACATACTTGAATGACATTTTGTGGCATTTCATCACGTTGACTTATTTTTTCGGCCCTTTGACAAGCATCGCAGGATTTACAAAGAAGGTGTGCGTCTTTGAAAAGTGTTGGCCAATAGAATCCAGCATCGTAAACTTTTCTTGCTGTGAGCTGAGGCCCATAATGCCTTCCTGTTGGTCCTGTGTGACAATGGTTTAAGATTTGACTAGCTTCATATCCGAATACACATCGGCGTATTATTCCATCGGGACAACTTTTAAACAAATGTGGATCTTCCCAGAAATAGTGTTTTATATCACTAAAGAATTTCTTTCGTTTTTGGTACGATAATCCTTTTTCAAGGAATCCACATACTAAGTAGTTTGCATAGTCTGCAAACCATGGAATTTCACTATAATCTATCTTCAATAGATATTCATCCAGAAAGTTATCTTGTATGGCCGATTCATTTAGAACTTCTAATTCGGGATTTTCAAGACGAGAAAGATGATCAGCGGCGAGATTTTCTGCTCCCTTTTTATCTCGGATTTCAATATCGAACTCTTGTAAGAGTAAGATCCAATGGATTAATCTTGGTTTGGCATCTTGTTTTGAAAATAGGTATCTAAGAGCAGAATGATCGGTATAGACCACCGTTTTAGCTAGAACGAGATATGAACGAAATTTGTCAAAAGCAAAGACAATAGCAAGGAGTTCTTTTTCAGTAGTTGTGTAATTCATTTGTGCTCCTTGTAACGTCTTACTAGCGTAATAAATAGGTTGAAATCGTTTTTCAATCCTTTGTCCTAAAACTGCTCTCATTGCAAAATCACTTGCATCGCACATGAGTTCAAATGGTAGATTCTAATTTGGAGTTATCATGATCGGCGCATTAGTGAGTTTTTCTTTAAGAATATTAAAAGATTTAATGCATTCATCTGAAAAGATGAATGGAGCATCCTTTTCTAGGAGTTTATTCATAGGAGTGGCAATTTTAGAAAAATCTTTTATGAAACGTCGGTAAAAACCGGCATGCCCTAGAAAACTCCTAACTCCTCTAACAATTGTGGGATGTGGAAGTTTAGCAATTACATCTACTTTAGATCTATCCACTTCAATTCCTTCCTTTGAAATTTTATGACCAAGAACGATGCCTTCTTTAACCATGAAATGGCATTTCTCCCAATTAAGTACTAGATTTGATTGTTCGCATCTAATAAGCATTCGTTCAAGATTAACTAGGCATGATTCAAATGTATCATCGAAAACTGAAAAGTCATCGATGAAAACTTCCATGCATTCTTCTATCATGTCGTGAAAAATCGCCATCATGCACCTTTGAAAGGTTGCAGGGGCGTTGAAAAGTCCAAATGGCATGCGTTTGTAAGAAAAAGTACCATAAGGGCACGTAAACATGGTTTTTTCTTGGTCCTCGGGTGCTATTGGAATTTGAAAATATTCGGAAAAACCGTCAAGAAAACAATAGTAACTATTTTCGGCTAATCTTTCCAACATTTGATCAATGAAAGGTAAGGGAAAGTGATCTTTTCTGGTGGCGTCATTTAATTTTCTATAATCAATACAAACACGCCATCCTATTACAGTCCTAGTAAGAATAAGCTCATTTTTCTCATTTGTAATTACAGTCATGCCACCCTTCTTAGGTACGCATTGAACTGGGCTTACCCATGGACTATCAGAAATTGGATAAATTAAACCTGCATCTAGCAGTTTAATAATTTCTTTCTTAACAACATCTTGCATATTGGGATTTAGTCTTCGTTGGCGTTGCACATACGTTTTATGATCTTCTTCCATAAGGATTTTATGTGTGCAATACGAAGGACTTATTCCTTTAATATCATGAATCTTCCATGCAATAGCTGGTTTATGAGCTTTTAGCACAGCAATGAGTTGAGATTTTTCGTTTTCAGTAAGAGAAGACGATATTATTACAGCTAATTCAGATTCACCATGTAAATAAGCGTATTCCTAATGGTTTGGAAGTGGCTTTAACTCTAATGTCGGTGGTTCTTCTATCGATGATTTATATCGATATCTGTCTTCTTCTTTTAACATTTGAATTTCTTCTGTTGTAGGTTCATATCCATTAGCCATAAGTGTAGCTAACATTTCAGTTTCATCAATTGGTTCAGTTCCTTCTCCTAAAGAACATTCTCCTGTTTCTTGTAATTCTGGAAATTCTTCTAACAATTTTGCATGTGAATCTATAGTTTGAATATAATAGCATGTATCATCTGCAGATTGTGGTTATTGCATGGCTCTATCAACAGAAAAGGTAACACTCTCGTCCTCTATACTTAGGGTCAGTTTCTTACCGAACACGTCTATTATTGCTATAGCCGTGTTTAAGAATGGTCTTCCTAATATGAGAGGAACTCGAGAATCTTCTTCCATGTCCAGAATAACAAAATCTACTGGAAATACTAAAGTACCAACTTTAACTAGCATGTTCTCCATTATCCCTCTAGGATATTTTACTAATCGGTCGACTACTTGTATGCTTATTCTTGTTGGCTTCAATTCTCCAAGGTCTAGTTTAGCGTATAATGAATACGGCATTAAATTTATACTAGCACCTAAGTCTGCCAATGCTTCTATTGAACTAAGACTACCCAGAAAATATGGAATTGTGAAACTTCCTGGATCTGATAATTTTTCTGGTATCTTATTCAACAGCACTGCAGAACAATTAGCATTCATAGTAACAACCGAGAGTTCTTCCATTTTCTTTCTATTTGTGATTAGATCTTTCAAGAATTTAGCATATCTAGGCATTCCTGAAATCACATCAATGAAAGGAAGATTTACATTTATTTGTTTAAACATATCCAAGAATTTGGATTGCTCGGATTCAAGTCTTTCTTTTCTCATTTTACTCGGGTAAGGAAGTGGTGGTTGGTATGGTTTAACATAAGGTTTTACCTTAACTGTGTTATCTTCATTAACCTTTTCAACTACCGGTTCTGTTTCCTTATCTTGCTCAGATTGTGGTGCCTGTGGAGTAGGAATATAGTCATCAGAAATTACAGGCATTTCAGGTGATTTAAGTGTAAAATCACTTCTTGTGGTAATGGCTTTAGCTGTTTCATTCTGGGGGTTAGCATTTGTATCGCTAGGTAGACTTCCCGGTTTTCTTTCACCTATCAACCTTGCTAGGTTGCTTACTTCTTGTTCTAAATTTTGAATAGAAGCTTGTTGATTTCTAAATACTTGAGCATTTTGTTCATTGGTTTGTTTCTGATATGTGAAAAACTGCATTTGAGATTCAACTAGCTTTGACATCATATCTTCTAAATTTGGCTTTTTATCATCGGTTTGTGGTGGTTTGTTTTGAAAAATAGGTCTTTGCTAATTGTAAGTATTATTAGATACTTGCTGATTGCTAGGACCTTGTTGGTTGTTGTATGGAACATTTCGGTTATAATTCTGATTTTGATTGTAGATTGGTCTTGGCGGTTGATAATTATTTTGATAATTATTTCCAGGCCTTTGGTTCATGTATGAAACATTCTCTCTTTGTTCCATTGTTGGTTCAATACTAAGACAATCTTTTGTCAAATTTGGTCCTCCACACTGCTCACAACTAATTCGTATTGAGTGAATATCTTTAGTCATCTTTTCCATTCATCTCTCGACAACATCTATCTTTGCGGAAATGGAATCTAAGTCATGGCTAGAATCGGCTCTAGCCGCTTTAGATGATCTAATGATATCTTTTTCTTGGTGCCACTCATGTGAGTGGGAAGCAGTGTTATCAATAATTTTGTAAGCATCAGTTGCGGTTTTCTTCATAATGGAACCACCAGCTGCTATATCGATGTCTTTTCTTGTAGTGACGTCGCATCCTTGGTAGAATATTTGTACTATTTGACAAGTGTCTAAACCATGTTGCGGACATCCTCTTAATAACTTTCCAAATCTTGTCCACGCCTCATATAGAGTTTCATTTGGCTTTTGTGTGAACGTAACTATTTCTCCTTGAAGTCTCACGGCTTTAGATGCCAGAAAGAATTGTTTAAGAAAATTTTCAACTAAAACATCCCATGTATCAATCGCCCCTTCAGATAACGATTCTAACCAATCTTTGGCTTCTCCCTTTAAAGTCCAGGGAAATAACATGAGATATATCTGTTCATCCTTCACTTCTCGGATTTTAAATAGAGTACAAATCCTATTAAAGGTTCGAAGATGTTCATTTGGATCTTCCTTCGGCGCACCACTAAATTGGCACTGATTGGTGACAATGTGTAGGATTTGTCCTTTGATTTCATAATCTGGCGCATTTATGTCAGGTTGAGTAATTGCGTGACCTTAGCCAGTGCGTTTAGCTCTCATTCGGTCTTCCATACTTAGATGTTCCAGATTTTCCATGATTGAATTTGTTGAATCTGAATCACTAGAGGATTCTGATTTAATGGGTTGTTCCTCAACAATCTCTGTTTGAATGATTGGTGGTTTCGGAGGAAAGATTAGTGGTTCAGGATCTCTGAATTGTCCCTGAATATCCTCCAGATTCTCAATTGTGAGGTCGGGTTCAAAAAATAGATTATCGGAAATTTGAATTGGAGTACTTGGTCGACTTAATGACGATTCTAAAGAAAAATCAAAGGCGACAATATTGGCTAGATGTCTTGATCGATTTACAGGTGGTGAACGTATAAAAGGTGGTGAACGTTTTGTTCGGTGCATTCACTGAATATCCTATTAGTTATAAAAGATAAAAATTATATAAGTTATCAAATTAATAGACTTTTCTGCTTTTGTCCACGTTTTGAATAGCCAAAAGATGTAGCAGGGAGCCAGAACCCTTTAAATCGGAAGCTCACAACTCAACCACTAACAAACCAACTAATACTACGAACCAGAAAATTTTAGATGTCTATCAATTTAACCGCTTAAAATAATTTTTTCGTTGAAATTTAAAGAAATTTTAGAAAAGAAATAGAAAATTCTATGTCCTAAAAACTAGAGCGTCGTGAAAAAAGAAAGAAAAAGAGCGCGTCGAAAAACGTCGAAAAATAAAAGGTCGAAAAAAAAATAAAAAGAACGTAGCGCGTCGAAACTTAAAAGTCTAAAACTAAGAATTAAAGGTTGCGTCTAAAAGTATTAAAGCTTAAAAGGAATTCTATTGTAACGACCCGAAAATTTCTGACCAAATTTAAACCTTAATCTTTATATGTCTCCGACACGATAAGCAAAATCTTTAATGTTGAGTCTAGAAAGTTTGAAAACCATATTCGGTTAATCAATTACCCTTTGATTATGCTCGATGATTCACGAACCATTTAATTGTAAATAAATTATAATATAAATATATTAATGGATACTTAATTTTATTATTTGATAAAAAAAACTGTTTATTTGAATATAGAGTAGGTTGAATAAACATAATTTGTTAACGATTAACAAAGTATTAAATGTGTAATGTTATACTTTGGGTTTAATTGTTTTAACTACTACATTCATCTAAGTAATTATTATTATCAATATTAGTAATGAGATCATTAGTATAATTAATAATATTATTATTAATCAAATTAATGGTATTATTATTATTATTAATACTGATTATTATATGTATTAATTAATATTTATTATCGTTATTATGGGTATGACTTCAATTATTGTTATTAGTAATTTTTACTATTAGTAATATAATCATAACTATTAATTAATAATATTATTTAAAAAAAAATTGTTTTTTTATATAAATTAGAATCAGAATCGGTTTTACATATCTATAAATACTGTGTTTAATTTTGTTATTTTCCCCTAAATTTGTTACAACACGGATCCAATTGCAGAAAGAATCCAAAATCCGTACATATTAATTTCAAAGTTTTATTTTTATTCCTTTCATTCTACTGTTCTAAATTGGATTTTGTCTAAAATTTTGGTATACGTCCATTTCATCCAGCCTTTATGATCAATAATTATTCCATTATATAACACCTACTGCCATCCATAGAATTAAAATAAAAAAAACAGATAGGAAAGACAAAACTTTAAACCTCTGTTCTTCACTTTATAGCCAACTCTTGATTTCGAATAATTTTGAAAAATTTAAAAGTGCAGTCTTGATAGTAGTCACATACGTGAGCTACCTGCAAATTTTCAGTCTCTAATTCATTCGATCAAACCTGAATTTCGAAGTCAAAGCTTAAAGGTCAAAAAGGTCAAAGTTGTGTTCATCTCCAAATTCGTAATTTTTTTTCAACGTTTCTGTTTAAATTGAGGATTGGAGAGGTTTTAAGACGTGATTTGGAAAATGTTACATGAAGAAATTATAACCTAAAAACGTTTGTAAATCAAAAATAAATTTTTTTTTAAAGAAAATATGCGACAGCAGCTGTAGCAGCGTAATTTTTTTTTTATTTTTTTTAATTTTTTTTCTCCGCTATCTATTAATAAAAGTGAGATGTTAATCGTTTATAAATATTGAGAAGTATCAAAATCATTGTTGTGTTGGATAGGGTCTGGTTCGATTTATGAGCAGAAGGAGAAAATAAAACGAAACAGAGAAAGGCTTAAATAAAGACGGGTATAGAGTTCAATCAGGATATGGGCGATAGCCCAGTTGGTCAAGAGTGATTCAAGTAAACGAGAGGTCTCAGGATCGAACCTAGCCGGCTGCGTTTCTTTTTAATCATAAATAGAAGCTGTTTGGGCTTGGGGAGCTAATTGGGCTTCAATAGAATTAAGACGTGGGCCGACTTCTATTATTGTTGTTGGGCCGAAGGGTTGGCCAGGTTATAAAATGAAAACGGGTTAAATATCTATATGATGTGGTTAATATTTGAAAAACGAAAATTTGATCAATGGTTTAGGAGTCGTGTTGTTAAGCAGGATGTCACGGGTTCGAGTCCCGTTTGGAGCATTTATTTTTAGAAAAACAATTTAGAAGGGTATACACTTTTATTCTCTTTTCCATTATCATTATCATTATAATTATTATTATTAGTATTATTATTATTAAGTATATCATTATTAGAAAAATTATTATTTCTATTAAAAGTAACATTAATATTTAAAATTATCATTTTATTGTTATTATTAAAGCTAGTATTATTATTAAAATTACCATTTTATTAAGTTTACCATTTTTATTAGAATTATCATTATTATAACTATATTATTACTAAAAGAATCATTATTAATAAAACTATCATTTTATCATTTTAACCATAAAATTATTTTTATCATTATTTGTATTACTAATATTACTACTAGTTGTATTATTATCATTGCAACAAATATTATAAAATATAAATATAACATAACAAAAATTAATATTTTGTTTATTTAAAATATATAAATAAAAATATAAAACATAAAAGTTATTAATATAAAAATGATATGAATTGTTCAATTACAATTATGTGTGTTAATATATATATATATATATATATATAAATGATATAGGTTCGTGAATCCGAGGCCAACCTTATAATTGATCAATGGTGTTATATGTATTTTTACTACAAAATACATTAGGTGAGTATATAGTCCCTTTTAAACTTTAAATATTTTTGGGCTGAGAATACATGCGCTGTTTTTATAAATGATTTACGTTATGGACACAAGTGATCAAAAATAAAATCTACGTTGAGTTGTACCATGGCATATCTCTTTATACTTGGTAGCTAATATTTACGTGAGGAGCGTAAACGCGAATCCTGTTGATAGATCTATCGGGCCTGACAACCCCAACCGGGCTGGACGACCAGTTTTAAATGGTTGCACAGTACTTCGTTTCGTTACTACACTTGGTACGGTGTAGGGTTTATTTAAGAATATGCTGCTGTGATTTAAATGTTAAGTATGGTTACCAAGTGCTCAACGACTTTTCCATACACTTGTGAGTGTATTATGTATGTATATGAAATCTTGTGGTCCATAGTTATAACGCTGCTAGCATCAAACCTATATCTCACCAACTTTATGTTGACGTTTTAAAGCATGTTTATTCTCAGGTATGAATTAAGTCTTCCGCTGTGCATTTGCTCATGTTAAGGACATTACTTGGAGTCGATCATCGCAATGGGACCAAATGTTGAAGACTTTGTCCAGGTGGATAAGGACGGGTTCTCACATGTGGTATCAGAGCGGTGGTCTTAGCGAACCAGGCCTTGCATTAGTGTGTCTGACTAGTAGTTGTTAGAATACATTAGTGAGTCTGGACTTTGACCGTGTCTACATGTCAAAAAGTTTTGCTTATCACATCTAGTCGGAAACCATCTGCTTATCATCCTTAGGGAATTGTCTGCTTATCATCCTTAAGTCTAGACACGTCTTACTGCATTTACTGCATTGATAGTGTATAGACAAAATTCATATCTTAGCGCATCTGTAGCCTTGCCTGACACATGTCGTAAATTCCTCCGTAGTCTACGGAATCTTTAGTACTATATATATAGATATTCTATGAAGTTAGAATATCATTCTATATTCGAAAACCATTTCGCATCAAAAATCCTTTCTATCCACCAAATTGTCCTCTTGGTAATGAACCTGAAGCACATAACGGCGAACCTGTTCGAAACACCATTTTCTCTCTCATTTCTCGTGTATCTCGTCACGATTATATAATATCCCAAATCCCGTTCATTCGCTCACTCCAACCGCTAATCGTTCAGGCGCTCTAGCATAAGTTAATGAACTTCGCGCTCGCGTGATGGTTTTGGAGAATATTGTGCGAAGGATACAAACATCAGCAGCAGCACCGGCAGCATAACCAGTACCACCAGGAACATCAATATCGCAATCTTCGGTACCAGCATCAACACCAGCATCAACGGCATCACCATCATCAACGTCGACAGTACCCTTATCACCCTCAATTACAACCGCTTCGTAAACCTCAACATCACAAACTATACCTCGGATATCAACCTCACCCGCCTCAATATTACCATCTGTACTCCGAGTATGAACTTCGTTCTACATATCGTTCTACATCGAATACCTTCGCTTTACGTATCATTCTACCTTATATATCTTCATTCGGCATGGTGATTATGTAATTTCTAAAGTTTTAGAGATTATGTAATCTAGTATTAACGATAAATCAAGTGAGTTTAATATCATATTGACTCATTAAATCCATAATTACATCTGAAGAAAATATATATCCAAGTATATTTTCATAAAGATTGTAATTAGAAATTCTTTCGTACAAACTGTTAATGATGAAAATATTTTAACGGTTGGGTAGTACCCAAGGAATATTTAGAATTCACATTAATAAGTTACACTGTACATTCTTCGAATCTGATTCAACGGACATTTACTATCCTACTTACAATCACCGATATACGTATCCGTTCGTCACAGAATAACCATTTCCATTCAAATTTCATATTTGGATTTTTACCTATCCGAATCCAACAAGTGGCATAAAGAAGAAACATTGGACAAATTAAAAATTGTTAGAAACACATGAATTAACTAATTGTAAATCTGTTAAGGATTCCACGCTAACTGTTCCGGCTAACTGTTCCCAGCTAACTGATTAACATTTAATTTATCGCAATTTACCTTCTCGCAATTTTAATTTCTGCACTGTACATACTGTCGGGACACATGTACAACAATACGTCGGATTAATTCTGAGACAACACGTTGTATAATGGGTCATGATATATATTTATTTATTTTACGCACTTTAAATAATGGGACACGTATACAAGGTTTCGACTTATCATATCGACCCATCTATATATATATTTCGGAATGACCATAGACACTCTATAGTTAACTATACAGGGTTGAGGTGGATTCCAAAATATATATATGGTTTGAGTTGTGATCGACACTGAGACCGGTACACGGGTCACGATACGTATTAATTATATATATATATATATATATATATATATATATATATATATATATATATATATATATATATATATATATATATATATATATATATATATTAAATATGAATATATTGAACTGTTGAACCCTTGGACCATTGAACTATTGAACGATTGAACTATTGGACTGCTAACGTTGGATAAGTAAAATGAATTAAAATATTGCTTATAATATATGAAACTAAATTAATCTTCAAGTTTGCCACTTGATTCTAACTTAAACCTCATTCGTATCTTGACGATTACAATTCGCATTCAAAATTTTTTTTATGATTCTTGAAAACACCTCGATCGGAAAGATGAACCAACCGCACTTCATCTACGGAAGAAAAGATTTATGCACCTGAAAAACTCTCTAATCCAAATTCATAGTTTAACACATATCGTGTTGAATCCTATGCCATTTATTAGCAAAAACAACCCTACAATTTCTTTTCAGGAAGCTAATTTTGTCACAGCTCCACTTCGACTTCTCAGTGAGACTACTCCTATTATAATCTCGATATTTATACCTTGTCCTTTCGCCGTCGTTACCGGAGAACCTTTTATATTTCACAACATCATCAGCATACGTACCAGCAACTCGTTATCTCTTGGGCGAAATCCGCAATCAGTATTTTGAAAATCTCGTAGAAATTCTCCCAGTTATACCGAAAACGTCTATCCCTAAGAATTATATATTTCGAATGTGAAGTTCTGAAAAACATCCTGAACTATGAAGTAGTTCTTAAAATGCTGATGAAGCAGCAAAAACTGTAAACGACTTTAACAGTCAAAAGTTGGATGATGTAGTACAGTGTGTTGGTAAAACTCAGAAAAAGAGAAGGGTTGGAACTGGAAAACGGATTGAGCAAAGTATGAAGGAGGATGTAGATAAATCACAAGGACTGAACCTGCCTTCAAAGGATTTAAATGATTCAGTACCTGCTGAAACCATTAGTAAGAACCCTACTCCTTATTCTAAACCTTTCAAGATGATATTCTTCATCATCACCTTATCTTAGATATTATAAGATATCTTCATATCTTCCGTTATACATATTCTCCATATTTCTGGAGATATTTTCACAACTATTCTTATCTGGGATCATTTATCTCTCCGTAACATCTGCGTTACAACATAAAAGAAACTGTGTTAGTTTCTAAGTTCTAAAACCTTCAAGTTTAAAATAGGAATGTTCTGAAGCAGTGTTGAGAACTGATGCATGAATTAGTATAATATAATGAAACTTGATCAACTTCATTATATTACAGTAAGTCATGTTGAGTTTTTAATGGAATGTGATGATTTACAGTACCATCATCATATGCCATGTTACAAGGCTCATACAATCTATCCAATCTCTAAACATATCAAGAAAATATTTTCTTGATGATTCGGTCTTTTCCAAGGTATTCTGGTAATTTGACAGATCAAAATCGTGTCATTACCATTTCCTTCTAAAAACATTAGCTATGTTCATTCTGAATTTCATACCTACGAATTCTGGACCATTACAAAAGATGCTTAGTTGAAAAGGAGGAAAAGAAAAAGAATGAAGCTCCGAAATAAAAATTGTAGTAAAAATCGCAGCAATTAGGAAAGAGCATTAACCGTGGATGACAATGATTATGGAAGACGGAAACAGGAACACCGAAGAATAAGGGAAGATATAAAACCCAACAATCACCCAGAAACTACAAACCGTGTATATCAATGCCTATAGCAATACAAAGACACGGGAGAACTAGAAACATTATACACCCAAGAGTATAGTAGAAGTAAATAGATTCTTCCGATGATAGGTGAAAGAGAAGTATGACTGTGAAGATTAAGAGTATATCAAGAATCAGGATTGGATGGAGCATATTAAGGAATGAGTAGAGGGAGAAAGAATAGAAGGTGTGGAAAATAAGGAAACGAATGGGAGGATTTATAGTGAAATATTCGACAGAGCAAATCGAAACAGATTGCCACATTAAATCAAAGAAGATCCTGATCGCCGAAGAACCAAATCTTATTACGTAAGATTTTCTTTGAATCCCATAAATTCCGAAAATCAATCATAACTACGTCAACGGGTAAAACAATTCCATATTTACTCATTTCACTCTCTCGCGATAGCTTCACTCATACTCTTCATATAATCGAATTGTTTTACCACTATTAATAAATGGTGATAAAACTCTAGTTATCAATTCATACTCGTCATAAAACATTTTATTGTTAGTCATGACGATCTCGATCAAATTTCGGGGACGAAATTTCTTTAACGGGTGGGTACTGTAACGACCCGGAAATTTCCGACCAAATTTAAACCTTAATCTTTATATGTCTCCGACACGATAAGCAAAATCTTTAATGTTGAGTCTAGAAAGTTTGAAAACCATATTCGGTTAATCAATTACCCTTTGATTATGCTCGACGATTCACGAACCATTTAATTGTAAATAAATTATAATATAAATATATTAATGGATACTTAATTTTATTATTTGATAAAAAAAACTGTTTATTTGAATATAGAGTAGGTTGAATAAACATAATTTGTTAACGATTAACAAAGTATTAAATGTGTAATGTTATACTTTGGGTTTAATTGTTTTAACTACTACATTCATCTAAGTAATTATTATTATCAATATTAGTAATGAGATCATTAGTATAATTAATAATATTATTATTAATCAAATTAATGGTATTATTATTATTATTAATACTGATTATTATATGTATTAATTAATATTTATTATCGTTATTATGGGTATGACTTCAATTATTGTTATTAGTAATTTTTACTATTAGTAATATAATCATAACTATTAATTAATAATATTATTTAAAAAAAAATTGTTTTTTTTATATAAATTAGAATCAGAATCGGTTTTACATATCTATAAATACTGTGTTTAATTTTGTTATTTTCCCCTAAATTTGTTACAACACGGATCCAATTGCAGAAAGAATCCAAAATCCGTACATATTAATTTCAAAGTTTTATTTTTATTCCTTTCATTCTACTGTTCTAAATTGGATTCTGTCTAAAATTTTGGTATACGTCCATTTCATCCAGCCTTTATGATCAATAATTATTCCATTATATAACACCTACTGCCATCCATAGAATTAAAATAAAAAAAAAAACAGATAGGAAAGACAAAACTTTAAACCTCTGTTCTTCACTTTATAGCCAACTCTTGATTTTGAATAATTTTGAAAAATTTAAAAGTGCAGTCTTGATAGTAGTCACATACGTGAGCTACCTGCAAATTTTCAGTCTCTAATTCATTCGATCAAACCTGAATTTCGAAGTCAAAGCTTAAAGGTCAAAAAGGTCAAAGTTGTGTTCATCTCCAAATTCGTAATTTTTTTTCAACGTTTCTGTTTAAATTGAGGATTGGAGAGGTTTTAAGACGTGATTTGGAAAATGTTACATGAAGAAATTATAACCTAAAAACGTTTGTAAATCAAAAATAAATTTTTTTTTAAAGAAAATATGCGACAGCAGCTGTAGCAGCGTAATTTTTTTTTATTTTTTTTAATTTTTTTTTTCTCCGCTATCTATTAATAAAAGTGAGATGTTAATCGTTTATAAATATTGAGAAGTATCAAAATCATTGTTGTGTTGGATAGGGTCTGGTTCGATTTATGAGCAGAAGGAGAAAATAAAACGAAACAGAGAAAGGCTTAAATAAAGACGGGTATAGAGTTCAATCAGGATATGGGCGATAGCCCAGTTGGTCAAGAGTGATTCGAGTAAACGAGAGGTCTCAGGATCGAACCTAGACGGCTGCGTTTCTTTTTAATCATAAATAGAAGCTGTTTGGGCTTGGGGAGCTAATTGGGCTTCAATAGAATTAAGACGTGGGCCGACTTCTATTATTGTTGTTGGGCCGAAGGGTTGGCCAGGTTATAAAATGAAAATGGGTTAAATATCTATATGATGTGGTTAATATTTGAAAAACGAAAATTTGATCAATGGTTTAGGAGTCGTATTGTTAAGCAGGATGTCACGGGTTCGAGTCCCGTTTGGAGCATTTATTTTTAGAAAAACAATTTAGAAGGGTATACACTTTTATTCTCTTTTCCATTATCATTATAATTATTATTATTAGTATTATTATTATTAAGTATATCATTATTAGAAAAATTATTATTTCTATTAAAAGTAACATTAATATTTAAAATTATCATTTTATTGTTATTATTAAAGCTAGTATTATTATTAAAATTACCATTTTATTAAGTTTACCATTTTTATTAGAATTATCATTATTATAACTATATTATTACTAAAAGAATCATTATTAATAAAACTATCATTTTATCATTTTAACCATAAAATTATTTTTTATCATTATTTGTATTACTAATATTACTACTAGTTGTATTATTATCATTGCAACAAATATTATAAAATATAAATATAACATAACAAAAATTAATATTTTGTTTATTTAAAATATATAAATAAAAATATAAAACATAAAAGTTATTAATATAAAAATGATATGAATTGTTCAATTACAATTAT
The DNA here is from genome assembly GCF_046630445.1 of Rutidosis leptorrhynchoides. Lineage (NCBI taxonomy): Eukaryota > Viridiplantae > Streptophyta > Magnoliopsida > Asterales > Asteraceae > Rutidosis > Rutidosis leptorrhynchoides. The sequence goes on from NC_092340.1 coordinate 142,751,503, forward strand.
CTGTGTTAATATATATATATATATATATATATATATATATATATATATATATATATATATAAATGATATAGGTTCGTGAATCCGAGGCCAACCTTATAATTGATCAATGGTGTTATATGTATTTTTACTACAAAATACATTAGGTGAGTATATAGTCCCTTTTAAACTTTAAATATTTTTGGGCTGAGAATACATGCGCTGTTTTTATAAATGATTTACGTTATGGACACAAATGATCAAAAATAAAATCTACGTTGAGTTGTACCATGGCATATCTCTTTATACTTGGTAGCTAATATTTACGTGAGGAGCGTAAACGCGAATCCTGTTGATAGATCTATCGGGCCTGACAACCCCAATCGGGCTGGACGACCAGTTTTAAACGGTTGCACAGTACTTCGTTTCGTTACTACACTTGGTACGGTGTAGGCTTTATTTAAGAATATGCTGCTGTGATTTAAATGTTAAGTATGGTTACCAAGTGCTCAATGACTTTTCCATACACTTGCGAGTGTATTATGTATGTATATGAAATCTTGTGGTCCATAGTTATAACGCTGCTAGCATCAAACCTATATCTCACCAACTTTATGTTGACGTTTTAAAGCATGTTTATTCTCAGGTATGAATTAAGTCTTCCGCTGTGCATTTGCTCATGTTAAGGACATTACTTGGAGTCGATCATCGCAATGGGACCAAATGTTGAAGACTTTGTCCAGGTGGATAAGGACGGGTTCTCACATCTATATCCGAAACGGCAATAATTTAAAAAGATACTAAAATTTATAAAACGGCGTTGCAAAATTCTAAAGCACCTAAATCTTAGTCTAAAGAAAAAGTACTTAAGGGATTTTACGGCAAAGCCTAAAAATCTAGAAATAAAAATAACTATGGCAAACACTATATTAAAACTAATTACGAGCGAAAAATACAAATATTACGCTAAAACAAATAAAAAGATACAAAATATAAAAATAAACTTAAAGTTGTAAAAATACAATTTTTATAGAAATATTATTTTTATATTATTTATTTTATAAAACTATTAATTTTATATATTTATAAAACTAATTAAGCTTAAAAATACAAATTAAAAACTAAAACAAAAACTAATTCAATATCTATAACCTAATTAGGGTTAATAACAATAATTATTATTATTTAAAAACCCTAATCGTACAGACATAGGTACCAGGCCTGTCAACTCAGCTCATGCGATCGCATGAGTTGAGGGTTAATTTTCCATGCGGTCACATGAATCCAGAAATCAGGTTGGACAGTTGGGCTGCTACAGTGTTCGGGCCCGAGAGTTTTTATATTTAATTTTTTTTCTGTTTTTAATATAAATAAATATTTATATAAAATAATAAAATACTTATATTTAAAAACTAAAATAGAAATAAAATACTTTTTAACTTTATATATATTAAACAAACTCTTAAAAATAAATATATAGATATTTTTCTTTTTATATTTTTGTATTTTTAATATTTAAAACGTATTTTTACAAAAGAACTTAATAAAAACTTTAGAATTTTTTTTTCTAGCGTTGCGCTTTCGGCGTTTAGCAAGTCCCCGGCAGCGGCGCCAAAAATACTTGATGTTATGCGAGGTGTATACAAAATAGTTATATTTTTACTATAAAATACTATTAAATACGATACAATTTTACACAAGTTATTTATTTATTTATTTATAGAGTGGATATACCTAAACCTTGCTACAACACTTATAGGCAGTGTACCTAATCGTACAGTAGTGTAGTTTTTAGTAAGTCCGGTTCGTTCCACAGAGATCTTTAGCCAAGTTTAACGCTATATTTTTAAAACTATATTTGTATAAATATAAATATATATAAGTAGTATTATTATTATAAAAGGGGGTTTTTACCGTTTAATGACCGGTTTGTCGATTTTAAAACTTTAGTCGCAGTTAAAACCTAATGTAAAATATTAAAAACAAATATAACTTAATTTTAAGCGTGAAGTAAATAACGATAATGAGATTGCGATAAATAAAAGTGCGATAAATAAAATGACAATAAATAAAATTGCGATAATTAAAAAGTACGATAATTAAAAGTGCAATTAAATAAAATGACAGTAAATAAAATGCGATAATTAAAAGTGCAATTAAATATGAAATATATAAATTATGCTTATTTAAACTTCCGTAATCATGATGTTTGACGTGTTGATTTTAGTTTATTACCATGGGTTAATTGTTATTTGTCCTGGATTATTCAATATGTCCATCTTGTTTTTGTCCATAACAGTCCATAAGTCATAAATATAAAGTACGAGTGTCCTCGTCAAATTATCCTTATATTCGAAGTCAAATATTCCAACTAATTGGGGACTTAAATTGTAACAAGGTCTTAATACTTTGTTTAATGAATACACCAGGTTATCGACTGCGTGTAGTCCAAGCTTTTATTACTTTGTTAACAATTACACCAATTATCCTTGAATGTAATCCACCCCTGTTTCAATTAGTCCATTAACTATTAATCCAGTTCCGTATCCAGTAAAATGAACAATGATTGGTATTTATAGATATCCCGCCCACCATTTCCGATTAAGCGTATGTGGTTATTTTTAGATACGTCAAATTATATATGATGACCCGGGAATTTCCGACCAAATTTAAACTCTAATCTTTATATGTTTCCGACACGATAAACAAATTCTGTAATGTTAAGTCACAAAACAATTCAAACTATATTCATGTAAACATTTGAACCACGACCAACTCCCGACGATTCACGAACAATGGTGTGTAAATAATTATGTAAATAAATATATATATGTAATTATATATACATGTGTATATATTAAATTATATTAATCTAATATCATTTAATCATTTGGTTTAAACATGTAAAGTAAATTAAAAATAAATAAGATATTATTAAAATAAATACATAATTACATATATGAATTTTGTACACAATTAATATTATATGTATGTTGTAAAATATCTAATTTGTATAAATAGTAAATATTCAAAAATGTAATTATAGGAAGTACATCACTAATAAAATATAACTATATTAATTCATAAGTTGAAAAATAGTTATTATATTATTTCCATCATCAATGTTGATATATGTAGTATTAATAGATTAGTTTAATATATAGTATATATATATGAAATTCGATATGTATATAATGTTAATATCAGATACCATTATTTAATGTAATGTATAAAGTTAATACATTTAGTTTATCATTAAAATTAGTAGTAAAATTATAATTTCAAGTTATTATGATTATTGTTATTATTTTCTTTGTCAACATTGTTATTATTATTAGTACTAATATATATATTTATTAGAAAATAATACAATTTATTATCATTATCTTTAGTGATATAATTATTATTATTTTTATGAATTTAGTATCATTATTAATTATTATTATTGATATAAATAATAAGTAATATTATTAATAATATATTTATTAATTATTATTAATAATTTAATTATATAAATTATAGAAGTCAATAGGAGGTACAATATTGTTACCTGTAAATATCCTTCAGTATATTGATTTTTGTCTCCTGTCTTTGGATTTGATCTGAATTCAACTACACAACAAATTCAGTTGTGTGTTACCATCTAACTTTTATTATTTTTATTAATTTATCTGTCTCCTTTCTTCTCTGATTCAACAGGTCGTACCAATTAGGATAACAAACAAAAAGCTAATTGAGTTATATTAACTTTAAATATATTCTGCTAACATATAAAATACCTTCTAGTGCCAATCGACTGGATACAGAAACAAATCACAATTAAATTCTAGTAAAACAGTTCATTATCTCTTTCCTATTACTTTTTCACCATAATTCAATTTAAAACGATTTTTCAAATTGTAGTAATGCAATCTTGTTGATTTTCCTTCACTTAAACTATCTGCAAAACCTTAAATCCCAATTCGTTTTATCAAGTATTAATTTTGGAGTCAAACCTTCGAATTAAAAAAAGTCAACTTATGTTCATCAATCGAATTCGTGTTACCTGTTTTGATTCGAGTTAAATTGACGATTTATAATGTTTCCATGAATGTTTCCTAAACTATTCCATGTTATAACTATAGTCTAATACGTGATCAAAAATCAAAATCATTTTTTTTATAAAGAAAACAGCGACAGCAGCTAGTCTGCGTTTTTTTTATTTTTATTTTTTTTTTCAATTATTATCAACAAATCACGATGGTGTTGGATATTAAATGTTAAAAATGATTTGATAACTACTATTGAGCTAGGAATGGTTTTTGATTCAATTGATTTTGATAATGATGAAGAAGATGATAGGATGCAGAATATAGTTAAATAAATTTAATGGGGTTAATATTTCAGAAAGTCGGACTTGGAGTAATGGTTAAATGTGTGTGTCGGGGTGCGAGAGGTCTTGGGTTCAAGTCCCGTTTGGTGCATCTTTTTATAAAAGCTTGGAAAATGGGTATACATTTTTTTTATTTTATTATTTCAATCATTATTATTAATTATTGTTATGTTTATATTTATTATTATTGTTATTATTGTGATTATCATTATTATGGTTGTTACTAAGTATTATTAATATAAATATAAGTTATTACGATTAGGATTATTATTAGTATTGTTATTATAAAAAAAAATTTATTAATATAATTATTACTAAAAGTACCAATAATATTAATCTAATATTTTTTTTAAAAAAAACTATCATTTTATCCTATCATTATTATTATTATTATTATTATTATTATTATTATTATTATTATTATTATTATTATTATTATTATTATTATTATTATTATTATTATTATTATTATTATTATTATTATTATTATTAAGATTATCATTATCAGTGCTATCATTATTAAAACCTATTATCATCACTACAATTTATTTAGAGTTATCATTAAAACAAAAAGCACCATGATTATTATTGATATGAATATTGTTATTATTAAAAGTATTATGAATATAATAAATAATGAAAGTTTTAAAAAAAAATATTGTTATTAGAAATATAAGTATATATTAACTATATCAATAAATCATTTAGCAAATATTCATATATATAAGAATTTAGGTATTTTTGACATAACACTAAACATATATACATGTATATTAATATAACTATAAAACTATTAATCATTTGAAATATAAAAACAAATTAAAAAGTATATGTTATTAATATAAAAATGGTGTAATTAATAAACTTATATATATATATATATATATATATATATATATATATATATATATATATATATATATATATATATATATATATATATATATATATTCATTTGACTATGATCATATGTATTAATGAATAAAGTGTTAATGAATAAACAAATGATCTAGGTTCGTGAATCCGAGGCCAACCCTACTTTTGTTCAATGTCGTCCTATGTATTTTTACTACAAAATACATTAGGTGAGTTTCATTTGCCTTTTTACCCTTTATATTTTTGGGCTGAGAATACATGCGCAATTTTTATAAATGTTTTATGAAATAGACACAAGTAATTGAAACTACATTATATGGTTGAATTATCGAAATCGAATATGCCCTTTTTATTAAGTCTGGTAATCTAAGAATTAGGGAACAGACACCCTAATTGACGCGAACTCTAAAGATAGATCTATCGGGCCCAACAAGCCCCATCCAAAGTACTGGATGCTTTAGTACTTCGAAATTTATATCATGTCCGAAGGAGGATCCCGGAATGACGGGGATATTCTTATATACATATTGTGAATGTCGGTTACCAGGTGTTCAATCCATATGAATGATATTTTTGTCTCTATGCATGGGACGTATGTTTATGAGAAATGAAAATATGAAATCTTGTGGTCTATTAAAATTATGAAATGATTATTTATGCTAAACTAATGAACTCACCAACCTTTTGGTTGACACTTGAAAGCATGTTTATTCTCAGGTACGAAAGAAATCTTCCGCTGTGCATTTGATCATTTAAAAGATATTACTTGGAGTCATTCATGACATATTTCAAAAAACGTTGCATTCGAGTCGTTGAGTTCATCAAGATTATTATTAAGTCAATTATATTTGGATATATTATGAAATGGTATGCATGTCTGTCAACTGTCGATGTAAATGAAAGTTTGTCTTTTAAAAACAAATGCAATGTTTGTAAAATGTATCATATAGAGGTCAAGTACCTCGTGATGTAATCAACTATTATGAATCGTTTATAATTGATATGGACTTCGTCCGGATGGATTAGGACGGGTCCTTTCAGTTGGTATCAGAGCGGTGGTCTTAGCGAACCAGGTCTTGCGTTAGTATGTCTAACTGATAGTTGTTAGGATGCATTAGTAAGTCTGGACTTCGACCGTGTCTGCATGTCAAAAGTTTTGCTTATCATTTTTAGCCAGAAATCATCTGCTTATCATCCTTATGAAAATTACATGCTTATCACTATTAGTCTAGACACGTCTTACTGCCTCTATTGCATAGACAGTGTATATATAAATTCATATCTTAGCGTATCTGTTATTGTTACCTTTGCTTGACAGCTTCCGTAAATTCTTTCGTAACTTATGGGATTTTAGTATTATATATGCATATGTAAATCATGTATTGCAACGTACTAATCTATATCCTATAATCTATTTCTTATCAAAAATCCTTCATCTGATCGTACGAGATGAATCCCACAACCAGTTCGAGTCCCTCAGATTTCGATAACTATTCCTATAGTTATTTCGACAGCTATTCCGACATGGATATTCACCTAAGCTCCAAAAGCAGTGTCACCAGAATGAATCAACCAATTCATTTGATGGGTTCGTAGTCTACTTAACTGATGGAAATGAGAAGAAGGCGATCCCTTCCACCAACCAAATTCACCTTTTGGTGAAGAACCTGAAGCACTTACCGGCGAACCTATCCGAAACACCATTTTCAGCCTCATTTATAGAATAGCTCGACATGATTATATTCTATCCATAATTCTAAACCTTATTCATCTGCTCATTCCGACCGACAATCATCCCGGAATAATTGAAGAAGTCAACAAGCTTCGCGCACGAGTAATCAATTTGGAGAATATGGTGCAAAACGTACCAGCTTCATCAACATCACCGGCACCAACGGTACCATCAATAACAGCATCAGTATCATCAACAATCCATGTCTGTGCCTCTAGTATAATCATCGTTCTACGTATCGTTCTACATCAATTATCTTCGTTCTTCATGGCGATTATGTGATCTCTAATGTTATAGAGATTATGTATTCTAGTTTTGATGGTAAACCAAATGAGTTTAATACTATATTAACTCATTAAATCCAAGATTACATCTGAAGAAAATATATATGTATATATTTTCATAATGATTGTAATAAAAAAAAATTCTTTTGTACAACCTGTTAATGGTGAAAATTTTTTAACGGGTAGGTAATACCCGAGGAATATTTAGATTCCACATTAACAAGTTACACTGTACATTCCTCGAATCTGATTCAACGATTATTTACTATCCTATTTACATCCACCGATACACGTATCCGTTCACCACAGAATAACCATTTTCATTCAATTTCATATTTGGATTTTGACTTATCAGAATCCAACAAGTGGCATAATGAAGAAAACATTAGACAAAATAAAAATTGATAGAAACAAACAAATTAACTATGATGAAAATTTGTTAAGAATCCACGCTAACTGTTTTCAGCTAACTGTTCCTAGCTAACTGATTACATTTTATTTATCGCAATTTAATTATCGCAATTTATATTCTCGCAATTTTATTTATCGTCATTTAATTTTTGTTATTTACTTTATGCACTTTATTTATTGTCATTTAATTTCTGTATTTATTTTACGCACTTTAAATATCGGGACACGTATATAAAGTTTTGACATATCATATCGACGCATATATATTATTTGGAATAACCATAGACACTCTATATGCAGTAATGATCGAGTTCTCTATACAGGGTTGAGGTTGATTCTATAATAATATATATATTTTGAGTTGTGATCGAGTCTGAGACATGTACACGGGTCACGATATGTATTAATTAATTCGAATATTATATATTAAACTATATATGAATTATAGAATTGCTAACTGTGGACTATCAACTAAGGATTACCAACATTGGACACTTAAAATGAATTAAAATATTATTTATAATATATGAAATTAAATAATTCTTCAAGTTTGCCACTTGATTTCATCTTAAACCTCATTTATATCTTGACGATTACAATCTGCGTTCAAACCTTTCATGATTCTTAAAAATACCTCAATCGAGAGGATAAACCAACCGTACTTCATCTACGGAAGAAAAGATATATGCATATAGATATGCACCTGAAAAACACTCGGAACTTGAGTAAACGTTTAACACGTATCTGTGCTAGCTTCTTTGGCATTGTTATTACCCAAAATAACTTGGTAATCCCTTTCAAAGTAGCAAATTTTGTCACAGCTCCAGCAAGTCAACTTCGACTTTTCATTTGAAGTAGCCTCACTATAATCTTGATATATACAATTACCCTTTTGATATCGGGAGGATTCTTTTATATTCCACCACATTACCAGCAAATGTACCAGCAACCTTGTCGCTTCTTAGTTTAAATCCTTTTGACAAATCACCATATTTATCTATTGAAGTCTCGTCATGTACTCATTCGTATCTTGTAACGAGAATTGCCATAACAATTACCAGGAATCAGCAATCAGTACTTTGAAAACTCACAGCATATCTACATCAACAGTTATACGTATGACATTTATCTCTTAGAATTATGATCTCTCATTCTAAAATTCTGAAAAGCACTCAGTCACAAATCAATACTCTGAATGTTGAAAAAGCTGAATGAAGCAGCAGAAACCATAGACAACTGTAAACGACCTTAATCATCGAAAGTTTGATGATAAAGAATAGTATGTTAGAAACGCTCAGAAAAGTTGGAACTGAAAAACGGATTGAGCTAACCACGAAGGAGACCAAGGACAAATACAAGGACCATACCATATATTCAAAGAATCCAGGTAATTCTGGATCCGATGAAACCTTCAACAAATATCTTGCTCCGTACTCATGTTAAAATCTTGCGGAAAATCTTCCTCATCAACTATCGAACTTAGAAATTCCAAAATATCATCATCAATATCTTCGATATTTCTGAGGATATTTTCATAAATATTCTCGTCCGAAATTATATACCTCTTCGTGCTTCCTGTGTATCATTATGTTGGAAACATTCAATAGAAAATTTAGTACCGAAAAGCGGATTATGCGAAACTATGAAGGAAGCCGTGGACAAATCGCAAAGAATAAGTTTGACTTCAAAGAATTCAAATGATTCAATGCCTGCTGAAATCTTTAACATATACCTTGCTTCTGACTCCAAACCCTTGCGGACAAATTTTCTTCACCATCCTTCGATATTAGAAATTCCAAGATATCATCGTATCTTTCATTATAAATATCCTCCATATTTCTGAAGATATTTTTATAACTATTCTTATCTAAAATCATTAATCTCTTCGTGCAATCAGTATTACATCATAAAAAAAAAAAAAAAAAAAACTGTTAGTTTCTATATTCTGTAAATTTCCGAGCTTAAACTATGAATGATTTTGAAGTAGTGTTGGAGACTGATGCATGAGTTAGTATAATATAATGACACTTGATCAACGTGATTATATTACAGTAAGTCATGCTGAGTTTCTAATGAAACGTGATGAATCACAGACTCTAACGTCATCATGTGCCATGTTACACGACTCTTGCATTCTATTTAAACCCCTAAAATATCAAGAAAATGTTTCTTGACGATTCAGTCTTTTAACAAATCAAGATCGTACCATTTTGATTTTCTTCTTAGAACGTTAACTATATTCATTCTGAAAATTATATCCACAAATTCTGGACCATTACAATCGGTGCCTAATCGCTAATCGCAAAAAGAAGAAACGAAGGGACAAGGTTCGAAGTAGAAATTGGAGTATAAATCACAGCAAATCGGAGGGAGTATTAACTGTGGATGACAATGATTATAGGAAACAGAAGTAGGGACATTGGAATATAAGAGAAAATATAAAGCCCAATAATCACACGAAGGTTACAAACTGTGAATATTAGTAGCTATATAAAAACACGGTATAATTAAGAATAGTATCACCTGAGATAATAGTAGAAGTAAATAGATATTCTTGGTGAAAGATTGAAAAGAAGACAGAAATGATAATTAGGAAAATATCAAGGTTAGAACTGGATTAAGCATTTTCACAATCTTTTGGATGTATGAACTAAGAAAGAAAATATAGGAATGGTGAGAATAATAGAACGGAAGAGCTTAATTTATAGTGGAAATATCAGACAGAGTAATCGAGGCAGATCACCGTATTTAATTATAGAGATCTTAATTTCCTTTTTCGCCGAAGAATCAAATCTTTTAGATTTTGAAGATTTTCTTAAATTCCTTGAAATCCGGAAATCCACCATGACTACGTCAAAAGTTAAAACGAAAATTTTCACTCTCTTGTGATAGCTTCATTCGTACACGTCAGTTGATCAAATCGTTTTATCTATATTAATCAATAATGATAAAACTCTAATCATCAACTCATATTCGTCAGGAAAACATTTTTATGACGACCTCACTCAAATTTCGGGACGAAATTTCTTTAACGGGTAGGTACTGTGATGACCCGGGAATTTTCGACCAAATTTAAACTCTAATCTTTATATGTTTCCGACACGATAAGCAAATTCTGTAATGTTAAGTCACAAAACAATTCAAACTATATTCATGTAAACATTTGAACCTCGACCAACTCCCGACGATTCACGAACAATGGTGTGTAAATAATTATGTAAATAAATATATATATGTAATTATATATACATGTGTATATATTAAATTATATTAATCTAATATCATTTAATCATTTGGTTTAAACATGTAAAGTAAATTAAAAATAAATAAGATATTATTAAAATAAATACATAATTACATATATGAATTTTGTACACAATTAATATTATATGTACGTTGTAAAATATCTAATTTGTATAAATAGTAAATATTCAAAAATGTAATTATAGGAAGTACATCACTAATAAAATATAACTATATTAATTCATAAGTTGAAAAATAGTTATTATATTATTTCCATCATCAATGTTGATATATGTAGTATTAATAGATTAGTTTAATATATAGTATATATATATGAAATTCGATATGTATATAATGTTAATATTAGATACCATTATTTAATGTAATTTATAAAGTTAATACATTTAGTTTATCATTAAAATTAGTAGTAAAATTATAATTTCAAGTTATTATGATTATTGTTATTATTTTCTTTGTCAACATTGTTATTATTATTAGTACTAATATAAATATATTTATTAGAAAATAATACAATTTATTATCATTATCTTTAGTGATATAATTATTATTATTTTTATGAATTTAGTATCATTATTAATTATTATTATTGATATAAATAATAAGTAATATTATTAATAATATATTTATTAATTATTATTAATAATTTAATTATATAAATTATAGAAGTCAATAGGAGGTACAATATTGTTACCTGTAAATATCCTTCAGTATATTGATTTTTGTCTCCTGTCTTTGGATTTGATCTGAATTCAACTACACAACAAATTCAGTTGTGTGTCACCATCTAACTTTTATTATTTTTATTAATTTATCTGTCTCCTTTCTTCTCTGATTCAACAGGTCGTACCAATTAGGATAACAAACAAAAAGCTAATTGAGTTATATTAACTTTAAATATATTCTGCTAACATATAAAATACCTCCTTGTGCCAATCGACTGGATACAGAAACAAATCACAATTAAATTCTAGTAAAACAGTTCATTATCTCTGTTCCTATTACTTTTTTACCATAATTCAATTTCAAACGATTTTTCAAATTGTAGTAATGCAATCTTGTTGATTTTCCTTCACTTAAACTATCTGCAAAACCTTAAATCCCAATTCGTTTTATCAAGTATTAATTTTGGAGTCAAACCTTCGAATTAAAAAAAGTCAACTTCTGTTCATCAATCGAATTCGTGTTACCTGTTTTGATTCGAGTTAAATTGACGATTTATAATGTTTCCATGAATGTTTCCTAAACTATTTAATGTTATAACTATAGTCTAATACGTGATCAAAAATCAAAATCATTTTTTTATATAAAGAAAACAGCGACAGCAGCTAATCTTCGTTTTTTTTTATTTTTATTTTTTTCAATTATTATCAACAAATCACGATGGTGTTGGATATTAAATGTTAAAAACGATTTGATAACTACTATTGAGCTAGGAATGGTTTTTGATTCAATTGATTTTAATAATGATGAAGAAGATGATAGGATACAGAATATAGTTAAATAAATTTAATGGGGTTAATATTTCAGAAAGTCAGACTTGGAGTAATGGTTAAATGTGTGTGTCGGGGTGCGAGAGGTCTTGGGTTCAAGTCCCGTTTGGTGCATCTTTTTATAAAAGCTTGGAAAATGGGTATACATTTTTTTTATTTTATTATTTCAATCATTATTATTAATTATTGTTATGTTTATATTTATTATTATTGTTATTATTGTGATTATCATTATTATGGTTGTTACTAAGTATTATTAATATAAATATAAGTTATTACGATTAGGATTATTATTAGTATTGTTATTATAAAAAAAAATTATTAATATAATTATTACTAAAAGTACCAATAATATTAATCTAATATTTTTTTATAAAAACTATCATTTTATCCTATCATTATTATTATTATTATTAAGATTATCATTATCAGTGCTATCATTATTAAAACCTATTATCATCACTACAATTTATTTAGAGTTATCATTAAAACAAAAAGCACTATGATTATTATTGATATGAATATTGTTATTATTAAAAGTATTATGAATATAATAAATAATGAAAGTTTTAAAAAAAAAATTGTTATTAGAAATATAAGTATATATTAACTATATCAATAAATCATTTAGCAAATATTCATATATATAAGAATTTAGGTATTTTTGACATAACACTAAACATATATACATGTATATTAATATAACTATAAAACTATTAATCATTTGAAATATAAAAACAAATTAAAAAGTATATGTTATTAATATAAAAATGGTGTAATTAATAAACTTATATATATATATATATATATATATATATATATATATATATATATATATATATATATATATATATATATATATATATATATATATATATATATATATATATATATATATATATATATATATATATATATATATATATATATATATATATATATATATATTCATTTGACTATGATCATATGTATTAATGAATAAAGTATTAATGAATAAACAAATGATCTAGGTTAGTGAATCCGAGGCCAACCCTACTTTTGTTCAATGTCGTCCTATGTATTTTTACTACAAAATACATTAGGTGAGTTTCATTTGCCTTTTTACCCTTTATATTTTTGGGCTGAGAATACATGCGCAATTTTTATAAATGTTTTACGAAATAGACACAAGTAATTGAAACTACATTATATGGTTGAATTATCGAAATCGAATATGCCCTTTTTATTAAGTCTGGTAATCTAAGAATTAGGGAACAGACACCCTAATTGACGCGAACTCTAAAGATAGATCTATCGGGCCCAACAAGCCCCATCCAAAGTACCGGATGCTTTAGTACTTCGAAATTTATATCATGTCCGAAGGAGGATCCCGGAATGACGGGGATATTCTTATATACATATTGTGAATGTCGGTTACCAGGTGTTCAATCCATATGAATGATATTTTTGTCTCTATGCATGGGACGTATGTTTATGAGAAATGAAAATATGAAATCTTGTGGTCTATTAAAATTATGAAATGATTATTTATGCTAAACTAATGAACTCACCAACTTTTTGGTTGACACTTGAAAGCATGTTTATTCTCAGGTACGAAAGAAATCTTTCGCTGTGCATTTGATCATTTAAAAGATATTACTTGGAGTCATTCATGACATATTTCAAAAAACGTTGCATTCGAGTCGTTGAGTTCATCAAGATTATTATTAAGTCAATTATATTTGGATATATTATGAAATGATATGCATGTCTGTCAACTGTCGATGTAAATGAAAGTTTGTCTTTTAAAAACGAATGCAATGTTTGTAAAATGTATCATATAGAGGTCAAGTACCTCGCGATGTAATCAACTATTGTGAATCGTTTATAATCGATATGGACTTCGTCCGGATGGATTAGGACGGGTCCTTTCATTATAACCTTTATATTAAATTAACGAGGTATCGTTAAGTTCATATAAAACCCATTAATAGCCCATAGTCTAATTTCCACAAGTGTCGTTCTTTTATCCAAACCCCAATTATGGTCCAAAGCCCAATTACCCAATTTTAATATTTAGCCCAACATCACGATTACTTCGGCTTAAATAAGCATAATAATAACTTAGCTACGAGATATTAATTTAAAAAGGTTGAACATAACTTACAACGATTAAAAATAGCGTAGCGTTACACGGACAGAATTTCGACTTACACCCTTACAACATTCGCTAACATACCCTTATTATTAAAATTAAAATTAAAATTAAAATTATAATTAAAATTATAATATATATATATATATATATATATATATATATATATATATATATATATATATATATTATATATATACACGTTTGAGTAAGAAGAGAAAAAGATGGATGTAAAAACTGGCCAAAATACGCGAAATTTATAGCACCTCAGCTGCTACAAGTGCTCATGCGATTGCATGGCTTTTGGCCTTCCTGGCCATGCGATCGCATGGCTTACTTTTCCAGCTCACATGATTTTGTTTACTTCTTGCCGACGGTTTTATAAATATAATATAATATATATATAATTTTAAGAATTAATTATATATTATATTATATTCATGTGCATAGTTGACTTGTAATTTTTAGTCCGTTGTATCGAGCATTGAGAGTTGACTCTGGGACCGGTTCCGGATTTTCGAACGTCCTTGCGTACAATTTAATATCTTGTACTTTGCGTTTTGCGTCTTGTACTCTTGTAATTTTGAGACGTTTCTCATCAATAATTTGAACCACTTTGATTGTACTTTGCACTTTTGAGCTTTTTGATCGTTTGCGTCTTCAATTTGTCGAATCTGTCTTTTGTCTTCACCTTTTATTATTTAAACGAATATCACTTGTAAATAGAACAATTGCAACTAAAAGCTTGTCTTTCTTGAGGGATAATGCTATGAAATATATGTTCGTTTTTAGCATTATCAGTTACTATGTAATAATAAGTTGTAATAATAACAATAAACCTTCCATGCTTATTCTTATTATTATACAAATATATGGAAAATTACATTGCGGATTTTCTTACAAACTTAAACACACAATATAATACATATTTCACAATGCATGGAATACAGGATAGCTGCCGATGGTTCAAGAACGGCGAGATTTCTTAGATGTTGACGTTGTTTCTTTCTCTGCCAAACGTTTGGATTTTCGTTTGGATAGTTCTTTTTCCAATTGCTCACAATTGGTTCTTTCGGCTAATTGTTTGGGAGCAAAACCAACAGTCGTTATACGAGCCATCATTTTATAAATTGGTCTCTTAGGTGGTTCAGGTGGATGATCACAAACATTTTGGGTCATAATAGGTTCATCGGGTTTGGGATCGGGTATAACAGCCAAAGATTTTCCCAAATCACGTTGTGGTTCGGTAATTTCCACAACTTCTTCAGGATACTCTTCTTCGGGTTCCTCTTCGGGATCTTCTTCTGGATCCTCTTTTGGAACCTCTAATGGCAATTGTGAATCTTCCCAATTTTCCCAATAATTTTTCACTTTAATGGTAGCACCAAAAGTTAACTTTTCCGTTGGTTCATAAGTCGTATGCTTTGACTCAGTCTCCGAATCACTTGATAAGTAAATGAAATCTGAATCACTAGAGATGCTTATATGATCGGATGAAGTCATCTATCACATAATAGCAGGCACATTAAGAGAATGATTTATCTTATAATATTTATATGTTAATAATCTTATATTTCCAACAATTATATTAAGCAATCATTTTTAAAACAATTACGGTCGAAGTCCAGACTCACTAATGCATCAAAAATCAGTTGGACACACTAATGAAAAATTTTCTGATTCTCTAAGACCAACGCTCGGATACCAACTGAAATGCCCCGTTCATATTAATTATAAACGTTTCATATTAATTGGTTTCTTTGCGAGGTTTTGACCTCTATATGAGACATTTTTCAAATCTTGCATTCGTTTTTAAAAAAAACAATCATAACCTTTATTATTGAATAAAGGTCTTAATGACATAATTTAGATTGTCTATCAAAGACAATCTCCTCAAATAAATAATTTTTACACAACCCATTACAATATGATCAAATATATTACAACAAATACTCCAAATGCAAGTTTAAACAATATAAACAATTATGCCGACTCCAAATCTTGACCTTGGGTTGGCATACGACAGCGGAAGCGTTTTTAATATTCACCTGAGAATAAACATGCTTAAAACGTCAACAAAATGTTGGTGAGTCATAGGTTTAATTTCTATATAATAATCATAATATTTAATAAGCCACAAGATTTCATTTAATTAAATGCGCAGGATTATTACAAGTGCAAAAATCATTCATACGATGAGTCGCCTGGTAACCGACCTTAACATGGAGCGCTTAAGATATCTGGCATCATACATTCCACTATTCAAATGTATGACAAGAACCCTTCGAAGTACTAAAGCATTTCCACTATTCGAAAATGGGGGTGGTTGGTGCCCGTAGATCTACCTTTAGGATTCGCGTCAATTAGTGTTTTTCACTAATTCTTAGATTACCAAGCATAATAATAATAAGTACAGATATACAGTATAACAAAACATATAACAAAACAATCGTAGTGTAACGACCCGACCAAAACCGTTATTGACGGCGCCGCTACTTAGGTCCCGTTGCGTGGTCATAGTCCCTATATGAGACGTGTTTGACCAAAATTATGTCGCATTCGTTTGAAATGTGCATGACTTGCAAAGTTTAGTTCACCAAACGGATCGACAACAAGTTTAAGTTTACAAAAGTAGTAAAGTACAAATGAAATATCTTGCGACATAATTAGTTTAAAATCACAGTTGCTATAAATAGCGTAAGTATGTAAACAATATGTTTGAATCCAAAGGTGCTATCACTAGCGTATGCATGTATGTATGCTTGACTCCAAGCATGAAATCAGAGTGTATGCATGTATGCTTGACCCCAAGCAAGTATGAATGTACGCGGAAGCATGTATCAAATAGCCATGTATGAACCTGAGAAACATATAGAAAACTGTCAACGAAAAACGTTGGTGAAATCATAGGTGTATTAATAAAAGTTATATTTTGAACCACAAGATTTAGTATTTCCATAAATTGATCATCCAAAAGTTGCATTCCAAAAGTTGGTTCGCGAGCACCCAATTATCAATGCTTAACATTTCCTTCCATAGAACCCCATCACTTAGTGTTAGAACATACACTGTTTCACGAAAATATATTCCATTCGTAAACGGTAGCGAACCGTTTGAATGAGGGTTTGTCAAACCCATATGGATCCATACAACATAAGTTCTCGCTTACACCCGGCAAGTGTAACTAATGATAATCGAATTGAGGAGTTTTGTTCTAAACTCGCTGTAGAATGTTTGTTTCATCGGACTTGTGTTCAAAACATAAAAGTAAGTAGTATAAGATGTAACAAAGTATATGTTCCTCAGCCCACAATTTAAAAGTATAAAAAGTTGTTGAAAAGGGTGGGACTATGATCTCACCTCGAGTGCACGAGTATAAATGTACTTCACAAAGTAAACGTGTGCATGAATGTTGCTTAGCCTTGACCTAAACAAGTAAGTTGTATCAATTAACTGGTTACGACACAAGGTCGGGCGAAATGTGTTCAATTAGTCCTATGGCTCGTTACGACTCGAATAGTATAGCATGTGAATCACGTTGTCAAGTTTCATGCAAGAATCAAGTATAAAAGCATGTTAGAATGATTGTATAAAAGTTTGGTTAAGTTTGACTAAAAGTCAAACTTGGTCAAAGTCAACGAAAAAGTCAACACGTTCGGGTCGGGTCCCAAACTATTTTTCTAAGCTTAGAAGTCATATATGAGCATGTTGGCCAAGTTACATGTTAATCGGAGGTGCGTAGCATAGCAAACATTTTTCGAAATTTGACAAAGTAGGTCAGAACCCAAACACGGCTATTGCCGCGCCGCGGCCAGAGGTGTCGCGCCGCGACATTAGGCGTGGCCTGGTACCTGGTCAGTTTCAAAAGTTCAAGTCTTGATCCAAAATTCAATTTAGCACAAAACGCAAACCGTAAACACTTAGAATACGCATCTTATATCATTGGAAAGCTCTTTTGACAAGGAATACAATTAACTACCTTTCACAAGCAAAAACATCAATTACAATAACCGAAAACTCGTCAATTGATCAAGAAAGGTTTATTTTCAAAGTTTCAAGTTCGTAAAACGTATTTTATGATTCGGGAATCCAATTTACACATACGATATGCCGTTTTGAAGGTAATGAAACATACATTACAACTAACACTCACAAATAACATTTCATGACATTCAAAGCATCAAAATCTCGTTTTAAGTCTATCAAACCCTAACCAAAATCCACAAAAATCAATATTCATGTTTTTGAAGTTTTCTTAGTCAACCTACGCATCAAAACGAAGCTAGCGATACTAGTAACACAATTAAAACATGAACTTTAACAATTTAACAACATTAACTCATCCAAAATGCAAGATTAAGCAAACCCATTTCAAATGTTCAAACTAGTTACTCAAAATAACAAATCGAGCAAACAAAACATATATTCATGTTATACACGAGCCATATACACTAACTAACACAATTTCAAGTCAAAAACATGAATTTATAGAAATCTAGAGTTTTTAGAAAGTTACCCAAAATCGGTGTGGTTAGTATCAAATCGTAGAGAATGATGAGAGGATCAAGAATATGTAGTCGGATTTGTTGTGAGCTTCCAAGATTGAATTTAGATGATGAATGAATGGAATGAGTTTATGTGTGTGTTCTTGAGATGGAGAGAAAAGAGATGAGGGAGATGATGGAATGAATGAATGGTGGAAAAATGGGTTGACTAGTTGACCTAGTCAACTAGTTTGCCCATTTGGCAACTCCGGTCCCTCGAGTTTCAAAGCGGGTGCGGAATTTAACCGATCGAATATTTTTAAAACGCAAGTTAACGAGAGATGTTGTAATCGAGTAACGGGATTATCAAGAACACTAGTTAACGAAGTGTAAAAATATAGGTGACGAGAGATGTCATTTAAAAAAAAAAGACGGTGTTAAAATAAATTTAACGGAAAAACGCGGGATGTTACATTATCCACACCTCAAAAGAAATTTCGTCCCGAAATTTAGTTGGAAGTAGTAGTTGTTGAATCTTCCTCGAGATCTTGTGTTGCCAATTCTACGAATGAGGGAGAAGTACGTTCTAGGGTATTTCAACGAACTTTGACGGTCGGGGTTTCACGTCGTCTTAGAGTTTGGGTTCACGATTCATGATTTCAACCGGTCCTCCTAGGAATGAAGTTTATTGTCGATAGTAAGCTCATCGAAAAGAAATGACAAGTTCTTGTTTCGCAATACACGTCTTTAAGTTGATACATCGAATGTAGGATAAACGGAGACTCGAAATGAGCCGGAAAATCTAAACGGCTAGCAACGGGTCTAAAACGCCCCAAAATTTCAAAAGGATTAAAATATCACGGATTTAGCTTTCTATGTTTCCCGAAACGGATTACACCTCCTCAAAGTGCAACTTTTAACGTGACGCGGTTTCCCATGGAATTCGAAAGGTTTACGTCTAACATCGGCATAGTTCTTTTGGCGACTACGATCCGCCTTGAGCCTTTCTTGGAATTGGAAAATTTTCCGGTTGTTTCATGAATGATTTCGGGTCCGGTGGTTCGCTTGTCACCTACTTCGGTTCAACGATTAAGAAAATGATAATTGCGGCTATACGGGTCCTCGAAAAGTGTGACGTTAATACTCGAATGAAAATTATTGTAGTAAGAGAATTCGGCTAAAGGAAAATACTCTTCTCAAGTAAATTTGGAGTTGATAACACAAGCTCGTATTACGGTTTCCAAGGTTTGAATTGTACATTTGCTTTGTTCGTCGGTTTATGGTTGATGTGTTGTACTCATGTTTAAACGTGGTCCCGAGACTTTTTGTGAGGCACTCCAAAATCTAGAAGTGAAACGAGGATCTCGATCCGAAACGAGGTACATCTCCGTAAGGTATAATTGAAAGAGTTTGTTAGGACGTGAAAACGTTTGTTGGAACAAGTTTTTGTTTCTCAAGAATTTCGCGCCGCGAAAGATTTATCGGTTTCCGAAAACGTTCGTTATGACTATTCACCCTCGAGGCGAATACTAGTATAATGTGAAGAGTCTCTCTCTCCATTAAGAATTTAGAATAAAGATTTCCTTATACGAAAGTGCGAGTGTAAAGCGAGAGAGGTTCCCCCATCGATGTGAGCATACCAAGCATTTTGTAGTTCGTCGATAAAATTGTGCGAAAACGAGATAGTATACACGTATAGCATATGGTTGAAGTCGAAGGAATTTTTCATTCATTCGGAAGCATAAGTATGGTTTGATAATAATCGACGATGTGTCCCGGGCATGGTTGTTATCAGTATTCTCGGAGTTGTCGGATGTTCAAACAAGAAAATGAAGTCATGTACATGGCACATGGTGGTGATTAGGTTGATCGAGTCCAACCACCATCACGTGTCATTAGAACTTTGGTATGACTTACCGTAATATAACCACGTTGATCGAGTGTCGTTATATTACGCTAACTCATACCTCCATTCCCACATCACTCCATAGATTCAAGTTCGTGTCATCGTGAAGACCTAAAATGAACAAAATGTAACGACGTCTCAAACGTGACTCATATTAAATCGAAAGAATTTCTGTAAATCTAAGGAAGCGTTCCCCGAGGGAAGTGTATAAATGATTGTTCACGTCAATGCGGTTCGAGTCAGACAAAAATGTATTCAGGTATGAAAAGAGTAACGAGTCATGATAACGAGTAGCACGCAACCGTAGTGATAAATGTTGATGACGATACTCACCTAGAGTAGTGATGGTAGTAACACCAAAAAGTAGATAGTAAGAAACACCAGTGGGAAACCGATAGTAAGTTGAAACGGTGGCAAATAACAATCCGGGAGACAGAGTTCCCGAACAAGTGTGACTAATGAAGTCGTCGTCATCCATACGTGTATGAATCATGAATTTACGTGTGTTACTAAAAAGTGGCGGAATACGAGTTCGTAAGATGAAAACTTGGTACCATTAAGAAGTTTGCCTAAGAATGATTCAAGTATAATGCACAAGTAGTCAAGTAAGTGCTATCTATAGCAAATGTATGTCAGAATGCAATGGTTAACTATCCGATTGTAGTCTAGATTCACTAATGCGTCCTAACGACTCTGTCAGACACACTAATGCATATCCTAGTTCCCTACAACCAACGCTCTGATACCACTTGTAACGACCCAACCAAAACCGTTATTGACGGCGCCGCTACTTAGGTCCCGTTGCGTGGTCATAGTCCCTATATGAGACGCGTTTGACCAAAATTATGTCGCATTCGTTTGAAATGTGCATGACTTGCAAAGTTTAGTTCACCAAACGGATCGACAACAAGTTTAAGTTTACAAAAGTAGTAAAGTACAAATGAAATATCTTGCAACATAATTAGTTTAAAATCACAGTTGCTATAAATAGCGTAAGTATGTAAACAATATGTTTGAATCCAAAGGTGCTATCACTAGTGTATGCATGTATGTATGCTTGACTCCAAGCATGAAATCAGAGTGTATGCATGTATGCTTGACCCCAAGCAAGTATGAATGTACGCGGAAGCATGTATCAAATAGCCATGTATGAACCTGAGAAACATATAGAAAACTGTCAACGAAAAACGTTGGTGAAATCATAGGTGTATTAATAAAAGTTTTATTTTGAACCACAAGATTTAGTATTTCCATAAATTGATCATCCAAAAGTTGCATTCCAAAAGTTGGTTCGCGAGCACCCAATTATCAATGCTTAACATTTCCTTCCATAGAACCCCATCACTTAGTGTTAGAACATACACTGTTTCACGAAAATATATTCCATTCGTAAACGGTAGCGAACCATTTGAATGAGGGTTTGTCAAACCCATATGGATCCATACAACATAAGTTCTCGCTTACACCCGGCAAGTGTAACTAATGATAATCGAATTGAGGATTTTTGTTCTAAACTCGCTGTAGAATGTTTGTTTCATCGGACTTGTGTTCAAAACATAAAAGTAAGTAGTATAAGATGTAACAAAGTATATGTTCCTCAGCCCAAAATTTAAAAGTATAAAAAGTTGTTGAAAAGGGTGGGACTATGATCTCACCTCGAGTGCACGAGTATAAATGTACTTCACAAAGTAAACGTGTGCATGAATGTTGCTTAGCCTTGACCTAAACAAGTAAGTTGTATCAATTAACCGGTTACGACACAAGGTCGGGCAAAATGTGTTCAATTAGTCCTATGGCTCGTTACGACTCGAATAGTATAGCATGTGAATCACGTTGTCAAGTTTCATGCAAGAATCAAGTATAAAAGCATGTTAGAACGATTGTATAAAAGTTTGGTTAAGTTTGACTAAAAGTCAAACTTGGTCAAAGTCAACGAAAAAGTCAACACGTTCGGGTCGGGTCCCAAACTATTTTTCTAAGCTTAGAAGTCATATATGAGCATGTTGGCCAAGTTACATGTTAATCGGAGGTGCGTAGCATAGCAAACATTTTTCGAAATTTGACAAAGTAGGTCAGAACCCAAACACGGCTATTGCCGCGCCGCGGCCAGAGGTGTCGCGCCGCGACATTAGGCGTGGCCTGGTACCTGGTCAGTTTCAAAAGTTCAAGTCTTGATCCAAAATTCAATTTAGCACAAAACGCAAACCGTAAACACTTAGAATACGCATCTTATATCATTGGAAAGCTCTTTTGACAAGGAATACAATTAACTACCTTTCACAAGCAAAAACATCAATTACAATAACCGAAAACTCGTCAATTGATCAAGAAAGGTTTATTTTCAAAGTTTCAAGTTCGTAAAACGTATTTTATGATTCGGGAATCCAATTTACACATACGATATGCCGTTTTGAAGGTAATGAAACATACATTACAACTAACACTCACAAATAACATTTCACGACATTCAAAGCATCAAAAGCTCGTTTTAAGTCTATCAAACCCTAACCAAAATCCACAAAAATCAATATTCATATTTTTGAAGTTTTCTTAGTCAACCTACGCATCAAAACGAAGCTAGCGATACTAGTAACACAATTAAAATATGAACTTTAACAATTTAACAACATTAACTCATCCAAAATGCAAGATTAAGCAAACCCATTTCAAATGTTCAAACTAGTTACTCAAAATAACAAATCGAGCAAACAAAACATATATTCATGTTATACACGAGCCATAGACACTAACTAACACAATTTCAAGTCAAAAACACGAATTTATAGAAATCTAGAGTTTTTAGAAAGTTACCCAAAATCGGTGTGGTTAGTATCAAATCGTAGAGAATGATGAGAGGATCAAGAATATGTAGTCGGATTTGTTGTGAGCTTCCAAGATTGAATTTAGATGATGAATGAATGGAATGGGTTTATGTGTGTGTTCTTGAGATGGAGAGAAAAGAGATGAGGGAGATGATGGAATGAATGAATGGTGGAAAAATGGGTTGACTAGTTGACCTAGTCAACTAGTTTGCCCATTTGGCAACTCCGGTCCCTCGAGTTTCAAAGCGGGTGCGGAATTTAACCGATCGAATATTTTTAAAACGCAAGTTAACGAGAGATGTTGTAATCGAGTAACGGGATTATCAAGAACACTAGTTAACGAAGTGTACAAATATAGGTGACGAGAGATGTCATTTAAAAAAAAAAGACGGTGTTAAAATAAATTTAACGGAAAAACGCGGGATGTTACACGTAGAATGTAGTTCCATGAACTTGTGCTTATTTTGTAAAACATTTATAAATTTTGCATGTATTCTCATCCCAAAATAATTTAAATAGTAAAAATGGGGCTATAACTCACTTGAAATGATTTCCGAATAGATGGTGGTAAGACTTGGCCTTTGAAAAATTCACGAACCTAAAAATAATATTCTTGTGTCAAGATATATATATATATATATATATAATTAATATTCCATACTTATGATACTTGTGATAATTTTAATTGTCCATTGTTAGTAGTCCAACGTTCGTAGTCCAATAGTCCAATAGTCCAACAGTATATATATATATATATATATATATATATATATATATATATATATATATATATATATATATATATATATATATATATATAATGTGTATATTGTGTTAGAATTCACTAACACTATAATATATTGTCTTAATATAATAAGACACATATTATGTATATTGTCTGAAGCAATCCGCGACCCATTGTATATATGTCTCAGGCTCGATCACAACTCAAAGTATATAATATTTTGGAATCCACTTTGACCCACAGCTAACTCGAAATTACTGCCAATGGTGTCTTATAGTTCGTTCCAATAATATATATAGAAGAAATCAAAATGATATGTCAAAACGCTGTATACGGATCCACGGTGATCAAGTCATATATATATATATATATATATATATATATATATATATATATATATATATATATATATATATATATATATATATATGGTGCCTTACGATCTTTATTAAGACTATAATATATTGTCGTAGAACTTAATCACGACTATTATAAATTGTATTTCCATAAGTTCGGGAACAAGACATGTATAAATACATGTAGGATACAAGGTAAGTTAGCTAGGATAAGGTTAGCATCCATTTTTATAAATCATGTCCGTAGCTAAAAATTAAGAAAAATATCCAATTTTGTTTTACCCATAATTTCTTTGTTACAAATCTGTTTTGAGTGATTCGAGTTTCCATGGTTTCGTATCAAACTCAAAATTATTAATCTTAATAGAAAAAGTATAGGTTTATAGTCAAAAATACAGCTTAGGTGTCAAATAAGAGAAGATAGTCATATCCGCCGTAAGAACGACATCTTGATGGCCCTTTTGAAAAACATACTTCCACTTAGAGTTTAACCATGGATTTTGGATATATTTCATATCCATATAAAATAAGTAAGATTTTTCACCAAAGGAAATCTTTTAATTCAAAGTTTAAGATAGTTTTTTAAAATTAAACCCAAAACAGCCCCCGTTCGACTAAGACGGCGTATATTCGATTTTAAGGTGTTCTTCATGTTTACAAGTTTTATATCCTTATGTTAGCTTGACATACTGTCATAATACATGTGTTGAAGTATTTTAAAAGTCAAGTTAGAAGGATTAAGTTTATTTGCGAACAAGTTTAGAATTAACTAAACTATGTTCTAGTTGTTGTAAGTTATAACCTCATAATAAGATAGCTATATAGATATGAATCGAACGAGATTATGAATAAGGTGACTACCTCAAATCAACTAAGTGATGTTACTGGAAAAGATAGGAAATAATCTTGGAAACAAAAGTATCTTTGATGGCTTGGAAACTCTTGAAGTATGAACATGGAATGAACAAAAGTTCGAATAAGAATTCTATCTTGAATTAAGATAGTTATAAGTATATAAATTGAAGCAAAGATTATATATGATTCTTACCTTGATTATAAGATGAAAAGCTACTGGAATGAAAGTAGAATTATGGATCCTAAAGAATTGTTGAGTTGGATTAGAAGTTGGAAGCAAACTTCTTGGAGTTGGAAGATTATCTTGATATGTTCTTAATCAAGCTTTCTTATGATGATTCTAACTTAGCTTTTGCTTCTAAAACTTGCTGAATTGTGTTGTGTTCTTGAGAGAGTGTTTGAGTATGTATGTTTTTAGTTAGAAAAATATGAAGTAGAAATGAAAATGGAATGGATGTATAAGTAGTAAAGATGGCATGAGGTTAAGGTAAGTGTATAGGATCCTTATGTTGAATTTTAGCTAAATGGTTAATACTAGTTGTCAATCCATGGCTCCCACATATTTCTTGCTGTCCTAGGGTTGGTAAGATGTAGATTTTTATGTGTATATACCAATAGTATATACGTATAGAAACTGGTTACAATACGGGTATAAATACCGTATGAATACGAGTAGAATTCTTGATGGAATTGAATGGGAATATGAATATAGCTATCTTTGTTGAGTATAAGTATATTGATATAAGTATTTAAGTCTTTCAAAAGTGTATTAATACATCTTAATACAATACATATATATTGATTTTAACTTAAGATTTAATACGTCGATAATTGATACATATATGTATATTGTTTCAAAGTCTTTAAGTTAGTAGTCTCATCTTATATATATAACTCATTGTTATTATACTTAATGAGATACTTAAATATCATTTAATCAAATCATAATATATATATATATATATATATATATATATATATATATATATATATATATATATATATATATATATATATATCCAAATATATTCCTTTAATTAATTATTACGATATATGACGTTCGTGAATCGTCAGACAGACTGGGTGGCCAAACGTTTGTATAAAATTCATTCCAAATAACCAAGTCTTAATAAATTTGATTGCCTGACATGTTGGAAACCTTAATTATGTAAATATTAATCTTCTATATATTAGCGGGAAAAAAATCCGGGTCATTACAATGCGCATGATCTATCTATGTTAATTATTGTCTCCAAGTTATCGTCTGCAATAATCTTTGTACCATTATATGTGT
Source organism: Rutidosis leptorrhynchoides (assembly GCF_046630445.1). Taxonomy (NCBI): domain Eukaryota; kingdom Viridiplantae; phylum Streptophyta; class Magnoliopsida; order Asterales; family Asteraceae; genus Rutidosis; species Rutidosis leptorrhynchoides. Next base: position 142,778,504 of record NC_092340.1, read on the forward strand.
AAGTAACTAGAGGGGGGTGAATACTTACTTAATACGTTTTTAACACTTTTTCGATTGATCACCAAATTCAATTTAACTTTGATTAACCAACTCAACTCAAACTTGATGTGTATAGTGTATATGTTCAAAATGATAAATGAAGTAATGTAAATAACATAGGCACAAGGATTTATAGTGGTTCTGGTGGATGTTAACTATTCCACCTTAATCCACTCCCCGATTACACTAATCGGGATTTGTTGCTTCACTAAGCACTTTTCTCCAAACCCGGTGGAGATCCGATTTACAAGTCTTCAACTTCTTTGGTAGACAACAAACCTAATCTTTCTTTCCCTTTGAAAGATCAACTCCAACCTAGATCAACTTGTCTTCACCTTGGACAAGTAATAATCTCCAAATAAGATTAATCAACTTCCTAAGCTCCTTTAAGGAAGTAGATCACTAAGCTAGCCTATGCTTCTACTAATTGAAGTTACAAGACTTATACACTTTGCAATGATGATCCTAACACAATACTAGGACATACATTACATTAAGTAAACTTACAAGATAAAGGATTTTGATTAGTAAGTTTACAACAACCCAATTCTATATCTATAAGATCATAGAATCTTCTGTTGCTTGATCACATTTGAGTAGTAATTGATGCACTTGTGATCACTGGAGATAAGCCTTTGAAATATGCAAGAGGGTCAGCTTCAAATGCTCATAAATGTTTGCCTTTTATAGTGAGGTTCAAAAAATAACCGTTGACACACGGTTGCCTGCACAATCGACCGTGGTGCGACCGTGCGTGCTCCAGTCCAAATTAGGTATCCGTTGTATAGCCGTTTGACTCAAATTTGAACACCACATTTTGGCACCTTTACTCCTTCTAGCACCTGCAAAAGAAACCGAACATCCTATACAAGTACTATATGCATTAAGTATGTGAGATTTGGTCTTAATGCATGAAAGTGACTAATCATTCCGAAAGTGGTAAACCCAACATTCTTGGAGAAGTGTCTTGATTGATATTTAGGGAAATTTCAGTTTGGTCAAGACTTTAGTCACATTAATGTCTTTAGTTCAATTCTAAAGACTAGTCACTATGTCATTAACTTCCTAGTTTCAATTAATCACAAGTCATGTTTTTTTTTTAAGTTTAGTTAGAGATTAATTGAACAATGTCTCTATAAGATAATCATGAAGCATGTAGAGACATCAAAGTTAAGTCATAAGCAATCACCCTTAGTTACTTAGACTAGATCAAATAGACAATTGACTATACTTTCATTATGAACCATTTTACACTTAATCTATTGGAGTAGGTTAGTTACTTGAATCCTAACTAATGAGCACATAGCAAACATATTAATCAAGTTGACAAGTTTATAAGTATTAAGCATATTGGCAAGTAGCAAGTAATACTCACATAGCAAGAGATAGTTATTCTAGGATCAATCATATAGATACTTGCACAACTTATAATTCAAGCACTTAATAAGTTTAAGGTGCAATATAACACATTACATGATTAATGTGTAAGCACACATTAATGTCCAACACATGCACAAGGGAAGAGCAATCTCTAGTTGGGACTTGGTAACCATCCTAAATGTATCTAAGTATGTTTTAGGATTACAAGTCATTACTAGTTAACCTTGAGAGCATTGTTCCTTATTTAGCCTTAATTAATCACTAAGTCATTTCTAATAGCAATCATTGTTCTAGTGACATTGGCTTAAGTGTGTTGGTACTTGATGATCAGACTAAGGATATCTAGATAAGAATTAAGATCGCAAGTTGTTGATTAACACTTATGTGTTATGTCTAATCTTGGTTAATTTGTCATTAAGATGTCATTAGGCGTAATTAATCACAATTAGTATTTTTATGACCAAAACTCGGTTGAGTATGAACAAGGCATCTATTCTAAGCATGTTGAGAAAGGTTTCATGAATTATAGATGTCGGGAACTAGTCAAACTTTATTTGGTCAAAAATGGTAACAGAGAGAACTGCGGTCGCACTGCGGTTGACCGTGGTGATGACCGTGCAACTTGTTTTCACAAAACTGCGTTGCAATTCAGTTTGGGTTTTCACAGTTGACTATGCGGTCGACCGTACCTCGACCGTGTGTTTAACTGAAGTTTTAATTTCATTCTTTAACCTATGTTTGACTTGGTCATTTGCAAGATAAAGTATGGATTAGTGACCTTGAGTATTTTATGTTAAGATGTCAGTCATCACTTATGCATATGTATGTGTCATCATCAAAATATATTCTTTGGTTTATCACACTTTGGTTAATCATACTTAAGTTTATCGTTTAGTGCATTAACCCACATTCAACCAACATTATCCCCCTTTTTGATGACGACAAACATACAAGTGATGAGGGACATTTTGCTATAAATACGCAAGTGTTAACAATCACTTGTATCTATCCTTCTCTCCCTTTTGTCGAAGCAAAAAGGTTAGCTCCCCCTAGAACTAAGCTCGCCCTTAGAACAAAACTCCCCCTTAAATTGTGCATATTGGAGAAACATATATATTAAAACACAATAAGCACAAATTTTATTCAAAGCAAACATGAAACATAGTAATGCATATATGAAAATATGCATGAAGGATACAACAATTGAAAGTAGCTATATTAAGCATGGGTGATAATGCATTTGGTTCCTGAGGGAAATGTGAATTTCAGTGCATTGAGATGCTTGAACAGAAGCGTCAATCGGCGACCATAAGGATAGGATTGTGAAGGATCTTGTTTAAGATCTTGCATCCTGGAAGCCATTATGTAGGCAAGATTTACTTGTATGGACTTAGTTAAGCACCACATAAGTCCAAGTTCAGTCATGGAAACTTTATCATCATCTTCTTTTCTGAAGAAGATGTTGTGACTTATGATCATTTTGCATGTTCCATACTCTGGTCGAATGTCATTGTCAAAAACTCCTTCTTGACAGAGAGTACTTAGTTTTAGTTCTGGATCAATGAAAAGTGAGGTTAGTGCTCTTCTTGGAATGAACTTTGGAAGGAGTTGTATATGATTCTTCGTATCATAGAACTCAGCTCCTTTTGTGGGCACTCTAAGGATGTAGCCAAATCGCTTAAGTGTCATCACATGGTCTTGATCAAGCAGAGTGAATTTTACCCTTCGGTCAGAGGTAAATTCAAACTTTGAATAGAATTGCTTGACAAGTGAAGGAAATGTGTAGGTTTTAAGTGAAAGAAATGATCCCCATCCAATTTTATCAAACTCACTTTGAAGAGTAGGATAGTTATAGAACACTTCATGTTCTTCTTGGATATGTCTTGAATCATCTTGAGAGTTCTTCTTTTCATCACATGGAAGTTTGTTGTGAAATTTTATCATTTTGAGATTTGAGTGATGTTAGGAGTTTGAGAAGATAAAGGGTTTTGGAGAGCTCATTGTTTTGAGGTGCAAGAAGTTCTTTGAGAATTCTCAATTTAAAGAATCTTGAGCAAGGATTTCCATCCATTTTGAGTAATTGTTTTGTTCAAGATTTTTAAAGAAGAAGTTAAATTTGATTGCTTTTGGATATTGTTTGTAAGTTAGTGGTATTGATTTGCTATAGGTGTGTATTTAATGAACCTTGAATGAATTGCAGTCAATCTGCGATCACTGTCACGGTCGACCGTGCCTGCGACCGCATGTTATCTGCAACACATTTTTATTTATTTAGTCTTTCACATTTTTGGGTAAGATTAAGACATTATAAAGTTTAAATGCATTATGTCTACATCCAACCATAGAATCATAGCATAATTGTCTTACACATTCCTTGCCACAATTATTCTTTTTCAATTGATTCACTTGAATTTTCATCCTCCGTATCGCTCGTCTTGCAGGTCAACTTCTTTATTACTCCTTTCATCATCTTCACAATCTTTGACTCCTTTTTGAGATTCTTAATTTGTTCCTTGTAGATTTTGTCCATCTTTGCCATTATTTGACACTCTTGAACTTGTTCATCAGCTTCGTCGTCTTCACTGTCAGGTATCTCAGCATTTTCTCTACCGATCCTTACTTCTCCTGACGTCCTTTTTCATTTTTGGGAGGTTACTTCTGAGGTTTTTGGTCTTTTGAATATGGCAAGTGTAGGTTGATGAAAGTTATCACTTGTGACACCCAAATAGTCAAACATTTTATTGAGATGTAGTCCATAGGGTAATGCACGAGTGGTTTTCGTAACAGTTCCGTTCATTCTTGATGCCATGAGATATGCCATATTTACTTTGATATCATTTTCTAAGCACCACATCAGAGCAAATTGAGTGGCGTGGACATTTGAGTGATTGCCTGATTTGCAATAGATGTTGTGGATGATGATTTTGTTCCAAGTGTCATACTCAGGACGAAGGTGTTTTCCTTGTACACCAGATTTCTCAATTTTAGTTCTTGGAGCATCATTTTTGCATAGTGTATCGATTAAAGGAGTTTTGTTTGAAATGAAGTTAGGAAGGTTCGAAAGATCATGTTGTTTGTTGTAGAACTTTTCTCCCTCAGAGGGAACATCCAACATGATCCCGAAATCCTTGAGTGAATAACAATAATTAACGCCCAGAAGATTGAAGAATACTTCATCATTCACAAAGTTGAAATTAGCATAAAATTCTCGAATAAGTGAGGGATGGATAGGGACGTTTAGAGTGAGAAAGGATTTCTTAAGTTTTTCAAACTGCCTTACAAGTTCAGGCATTTTAGTGTGAACGACTCTTCTCCCCTCAGCAATTTTTTTGTCTGTCATAAATTCAATGTTGTAGCCAATTCTCTCTTTAGGATCAGATGGTGGATCATATGAGTCTTTTCTTTTTGCTACAACAGTCTTGCATTTACCCCTAGCCATTTTCTATACAATGATACTTTAGATTAGTTCAAGGTGTACGATTCAATTATAGCTAACAAGTTTTGCAAACTTTAATTATCATCAATACTTAGGTGTTTTGATGTTAATATTCTTCACATTTTCACTCTTCATTAGTGTCAATGAGTTTGCAACTAGATTAAGATTTTCACAAAGTTCATATGTGTTCTAGACTTTTGAAATCATTATCAACACATTTTTTGACATTCAACATTATTACACTCAATTTGTAACAATGTCATTCATATCATATGAACAATGCTTCTATGAAAATCTAACCTAGATGTATAATGAACCCTAGAATTATCCAAAGTTAAATCAATGCATAGATATACAATAATCATTACTACAATCGTTTCTAAATTGTTCTTCAAGAACAATTTCAAATGTTTGCATCAATTTAGGTTTTGATTCATTCTAGTTAGGGTTTCTTCATAACCCTAATTCATCATACAAACAAAAATGAATGTTAGGAAAGCAAGGATGAATCATACCGAAAGTAGGAATTGAAATTGAAGGAATGAGCGTTTTTCTCCTTGCGGTCAATCTCCTCAGCCGTGTGTAGGTGTGTGTGTTTTGAATTGGGTTGAAAAGAAATAAAAGTGAGGGTTTAGTTTAATTTAAAACAGAATCATACCATACACGGTCGAAGCACGGTCGACCGTGATGTTAGCCGTACAGATATTATCACACATAAATGACAGGAGTCTGCGGTCGTGTATACGGTCAGCCGTGGTGCTGCCGTGGATCCTTCTGATCACTTGTTTCTTCACTTCTTTTTTCTTCGAACGCGTTTTGACGATTCTTAGGTTCTATAGAATACTTGAGGACAAGTTTTCTTTTCCTAACATTGAATGATTACATCCTCCCGATGTTTAATCATCAATGATACGTAATATACTATATATATATATATATATATATATATATATATATATATATATATATATATATATATATATATATATATATATATATATATATATATATATATATATATATATATATATATATATTCATATTTAATCATTCATATAGTTTACACAAAACGCATTAATCTAGAATTTGTCATGCAATACATATTTTCACATAAACACACAATCCTAAGGCAAGTAAGCTTCCTACACTAATCTTTTGAAATCATTTTTCAAAAACAATTTTGCATTAGTAAGAAAAACCTTTCATTAATACAAAGTCTTTTTGAGAATGTTATTCTCATTAGCATTTTGATCATTGATTTTGATTGATTTTAAGATTACCCAATCCTTGACTTATCCCTACCATGAAATTGCTAGCTTGGTCCATTTTTCCCATATTCTCAATTTTGCTAATAATGGACAATGGACTTTGATTACAAGATTTGTGTTTGCTAGAGTCGTGACATATATTCATTTCATGTTTATCTCTTGATGAATCACATATAGTTATCCTTTCAAGTTTTCTTTTCAATGTGTTATTTTCATCAATTAAAACTTTGTTAAGTTGTCTAACTTTGTGTAATTCTTTCTCCAAAAGTTTTACTTTGTCACGACTACTATCATACACAAATTTAATGGTCTTGTAATCATCTAACAATTCTTCATAATTAGAAGGATAGAATACATGTACCTCATTGCAATCCACGCTTGAGACGTCATATTCTTTGAATGGAGATTCAACCTCTTCTTCACTTTGACCATCTTGATCCAAATCATTCAAAGAACTCATGAGGTAAAAGTCTTCATTTCCATCCAACCCATTTGCTTGAGAATCACCAACCTTTTCCAAATCCTTCCCAATTCCTTTACCCTTTAAACTTCTAGAGTTTAAATCTTCTTGAGAACATAGTGAATCCCAACATTCTTTAGCATTTTCACGTGAAATTATCTTTAACCTTTCTTCACTAGGAAGAATTCCATGAAGTAGTGAAATTGCATCAAATTGTTTCAAAACATCATTGTTTTGAAATGTTGACTTCACTAGCCTTGAACTAGCTTGTGGTACAAAGTCTCCTACTTTAATTATTCTCCACAAGTAGTAATCCTTGGATTTGAGATAAGACTCAAATCTTTCTTTCCACACATCAATATTTATCTTATCAAAGATTGGTGCTTCTTTCACCAATTCTTCCAAGTATCACATAGTTTGAGTTGATCCGAGAATCGTTGACTCGAGTTTTTGCACAAAATGAATTTTGACGCTTTCCCGATCGTTTGTAGCGCAATGATTTAAGCAACCGCTCTGATACCAATTGTAAGTAACTAGAGGGGGGTGAATAGTTACTTAATACGTTTTTAACACTTTTTCAATTGATCACCAAATTTGATTTAACTTTGATCAACCAACTCAACTCAAACTTGATGTGTATAGTGTATATGTTCAAAATGATAAATGAAGTAATGTAAAGAACATCTAATCCACCTTAATCCACTTCCCGATTACACTAATCGGGATTTGTTGCTTCACTAAGCACTTTTCTCCAAACCCGGTGGAGATCCGATTTACAAGTCTTCAACTTCTTTGGTAGACAACAAACCTAATCTTTCTTTCCCTTTGAAAGATCAACTCCAACCTAGATCAACTTGTCTTCACCTTGTACAAGTATTAATCTCCAAATAAGATTAATCAACTTCTTAAGTCCCTTTAAGGTAGTAGATCACTAAGCTAGCCTATGCTTCTACTAATTGAAGTTACAAGACTTATACACTTTGCAATGATGATCCTAACACAATACTAGGACATACATTACATTAAGTAAACTCACAAGATAAATGATTTTGATTAGTAAGTTTACAACAACCCAATTCTATATCTATAAGATCATAGAATCTTCTCTTTCTTGATCACATTTAAGTAGTAATTGATGCACTTGTGATCACTGGAGATAAGCCTTTGAAATATGCAAGAGGGTCAGCTTCAAATGCTCTTAAATGTTTGCCTTTTATAGAGAGATTCAAAAAATAGCCGTTGACACACGGTTGCCTGCACGGTCAACCGTGGTGTGACCGTGCGTGCTCCAGTCCAAATTAGGTATCCGTTGTATAGCCGCTTGACTCAAATTTGAACACCACATTTTGGCATCTTTACTCCTTCTAGCACCTGCAAAAGAAACCAAACATCCTATACAAGTACTATATGTATTAAGTGTGTGAGATTTGGTCTTAATGCATGAAAGTGACTAATCATTCCAAAAGTGGTAAACCCAACATTCTTGGAGAAGTGTCTTGATTGATATTTAGGGAAATTTCAGTTTGGTCAAGACTTAGTTAGTCACATTAATGTCTTTGGTTCAATTCTGAAGACTAGTCACTATGTCATTAACTTCCTAGTTTCAATTAATCACAAGTCATGATCTTTTTTAAGTTTAGTTAGAGATTAATTGAACAATGTCCCTATAAGATAATCATGAAGCATGTAGAGACATCAAAGTTAAGTCATAAGCAATCACCCTTAGTTACTTAGACTAGATCAAATAGACAATTGACTATACTTTCAGTGTGAACCATTTTACACTTAATCTATTGGAGTAGGTGTAATGACCCGGAAAATTTCGTCTTATTTTTAACTTAAATCTATAAATGATTTCATAATTCAGACACATTAAGCAAAGCCTTTCATCCTGAATATCAAAAAATTTAAACTGTTTTCATGATTTCATTAAACTTCGACTAATTCCGACGACTCACGAACAATTATTCGTAAATAATAATTCATTAGTATTAAATTATTATATTAAAATTATTATTATTATTAATATAATAATTAACAATATTATTATTGACAATTATCATTATCAGTATTGTAATTATTATTAAAATTATTATTATTATTATCATTTATCATTTATTATTATGATTAATATGATTAGTAATATCATTAACATAATTTATATTATAATCATTATTATTATTAAGAGTATTATCATTACTAATATTATTATTATTATTAGTATTATTATTATTATTGTTGTTAAATTAATACAACTTATTATTATTATCATTAATGTTATTATTATTATTTGTATTATTATTAACTAATATTAATAATTATTATTATCCTTAATATTATTTATTATTAATAGAATTATTATTATTAATATTAACTTTATATATAAAATCAGGAAGAAAACGAATTAGGTTTCATATCCACATCAAACTTTATCAATCTTTTTTTTTTGTTTCTTATCTACTGGATCGAATAAATCCTCCTCTGGTCAAAAATCGATGGCATGAATCAGATATAAAAACAATTTCTGTTATAAAACAATTTCAACTTTTATTATTTTATTTTTCTGTTCTAATTTAATTAATTGTAGCTGTGAACCTTTATTGCTATAAAAATCGATCAACTCATGTGCTAAGGAATACATTCGACCTGCTATCATCAAATATAAATTATACATCTGTTGCAAAATAGCCGAATCAAACAGAAAATTGAAGAACAACCCAGACGGTTCCCCTGTTCATGTACATTTTGATCAATCCTTCAAATTTGAATCGTATTTCAAAATCTAGAAATGTAGAGTTGTTAGGAAATATCTAGTTAAACTATCTGCAAAGTTTCAAGGTCCAAATCATCCTATAGAGTTTCAATTATCGAGTCCAAGTTTTGATTTCAAAAAGTCAACCTTTTTGTTCATCATGAAATTCATAATCATCTTGATGTTTTCAGTTAAATTAACGACCCATAAAGTTTCTATGATAGATTTAGAACCTTTTCATGTTGTAATCGTAGTCTAAAACCGTCTTAAATTCAAAGTTTGATGTTGGGTTATTCATTGAAGTTCTTCAAACTGCTGCTGCTATTTTTATTTTTTCCCTTTCTATTGATCAGACTATTACACCCTTAATCGTTCATGTTTTGTTTATCAATCCTAAACCCAAATCAATACCTTGTTGTTTGATCCCTGGTCGTTTGAATTATGATGAAGAAGATGAGGAAGAGAATATTTAAAACGAGTTAAATATAAACGGGTTGTGGGCTTTAATCAGAAAAACGAGACAGATCAGATGGTTTGGGTGTTTTGGTTTGAGCGAGAGGTCACGGGTTCGAGCCCGTGCAGTGGCACATTTTTTTAAAAAGCTTGTTTCCTTGAAGGTAGTCTTATTATTATTATTATTATTATTATTATTATTATTATTATTATTATTATTATTATTATTATTATTATTATTATTATTATTATTACAAAACTTAATAAAATGATTATTATTACCATTTAATATAATTTATATTATTATCATTATTAGCATTGTTATTATTAAAAATTATTATTATTAGTAGAAAAATTATTATTATTATAGTTATTATAATTATAATTATTATTACTATTATTATTATTATTATTATTATCATTATTATCAAAAATTATATTATTATTAAAATTATCATTTAGATTATTATTATTAGTATCAATATTATTATTATTATCATTATTACTTTTATATTAACAAGATTATTATAACAAATAAGTATTTTCTATATAAAGAGTATATTTATTACAGCTACCATAATATTACATATAATCATATATATATTAAGATTATTTATATAAATATTTACATATAACAAATTATTGATTTTTAATATTAATCATATGTATATATAAAACTATATAAATATTAACTATTGTAAATATTTATACAAAATAAATATATATAACATAATTTAAGATATAATATAAGTATACATTTTTAAATGGAAAATTTATTACAAAATTCTATATAACTACAAACATATAAATATTATATATTAATAAATGAAATTATGTGATTTTACGATATTATGTATTAAAAGATATACAATTGATATAGGTTCGTGAATCCGAGGTCAACTCTGCACTTGTTCAGTACCATCATATACGTAATTACTACGAAATACAGTATCGTGAGTTTTTCATAGTTCCCTTTATATATATATTTTTGGGCTTAGAATACATGCAATATTTTATATCTGTTTTACAAAATAAATACAAGTACTAAACTTAATTCTACGTGGGTTAGAATCACAAATATTCCCTTAGCTTGGTAACTTAATCTATTGGTCTCTGTACCGTAGGTACGAATCCTATTGATAGATCTATCGGGTTTGACAACCCCATCTGGGCTAGTCGCGCTAGCAGTCAACGGATGTTTAGTACTGATAGTACTCCAAATGAACATGTATTTAGTATCAATATCCTTCCGATATGTAAAGTTTTCAGTTGTAATTGTTCTATTTCCAAGTAATATTCGTTTAAATAAATAAGTGCGAAGACAAAAGGCGAAAACGAAGAATTGAAGAAAAAGTGCCACTAAAGCTGAAAAAAGTGTCACTAAAGCCATAGTGCACTCAAAAACGCCACTAAAAGTGAGTTAAAAGACTTGCACGGATTTTGGAAGTTAAGGAAAATTATATTTGTGTAAATTACAAATCGCGGAACGCAAAGTACAAGATATCTGCGCGTACGAAAAGATGTTCAAAAATCCGAAACTCGTGCCCGAGCCAACTATCAACGCCCGACTCAACGGACCAAAAATTACAAGTCTACTATGCACAAGAATATAATACAATATATATATAATTATATAAATTATATATATATTATATATATTTATTGATTATGTCGACAAGGAAGTGGCCAAACAAATGTGAGCTGGATCCAGTGGCCATGCGATCGCATAGCCTGGATGCCTATAACTCATGTGATCGCATGGCCTGAAAATTAAGGCAAGATCCTATAAATAGCCAGCTTATTCGACGAGTTAAACAAAAAAAAAATATATATATTACTTCCTCTGTTTAAGTATAATATATATATATATATATATATATATATATATATATATATATATATATATATATATATATAGTATAGGTTAGTTTTATATTAGATTAGTTTGGGTAATGTAAAGATTATTTTATGAGTTTTAAATTCGAAGTTCTGTCCGTGTAACACTACGCGATAAATACTCAATGTAAGTTATGTTCTCCTTTTTAAATTAATGTCTCGTAGTTAAGTTATTATTATTCTCCTTTTTAAATTAATGTCTCGTAGTTAAGTTATTATTATGCTTATTTGAGCCGAAGTAATCGTGATGTTGGGCTAAATATTAAGATTGGGTAATTGGGCTTTGGACCATAATTGGGGTTTGGACAAAAGAACGACACTTGTGAAAATTAGACTATGGGCTATTAATGGGCTTTATATTTAATTAACGATACCTCGTTAATTTAATATAAAAGTTACAATTTGATGTATCTATATATAACCACATACGCTTAATCGGATACGATGGGCGGGATATTTATAAATACGAATTATTGTTCATTTGACCGGACACGGGGATGGATTAATAGTCAATGGACTCATTAAAATAGGGGTGGATTACATTCAAGGGTAATTGGTGTAATTGTTAACAAAGTATTAAAACCTTGGATTACACACAGTCGATAACCTGGTGTATTCATTAAACAAAGTATTAAGACCTTGTTACAGTTCGAATCCCCAATTAGTTGGAATATTTGACTTCGGGTATAAGGTTAAATTTGCCGAGCATTTTATAATTATGACAGATGAACTATTATGGACAAAAACCAGATAGGTTTCAATTACATCCAGGACAAAGGACAAATAACTCAGGATAATAAATTAAAATCAAAACGTCAAACATCATGATTACGGAAGTTTAAATAAGCATAATTATTTTATTTTATATTTCATCCTACCTTTAATTATCGTCATTTATATTTTGCATTAGGTTTTAATTGTGACTTAAGATATAAAACCGACAAACCAGTCATTAAACGGTAAACCCCCTTTTATAATAATAAATATTATTATATATAATTATATATATTTGTACAAATATAGTTATATAAAAATATAGTGTAACCGTCTCTCTTTAGAATGAACCGGACTTACTAAAAACTATACTACTCTACGATTAGGTACACTGCGTATAGTGTTGTAGCAAGGTTTAGGTATATCCCATCTGTAATAAATAATTAAAACTTGTGTAGTTTTTAATAATATTTCGCAATAAAAATAATAACTATTTCGTATACACCTCGCATAACATCAAGTACTTCGAGGGTATTTTTCGCACTTGATTCGGGGCTCTTTAGACATCAGGGGTATTCATTATTATATTATTATCGTTAAGGCTGTTACCAGGTGCCCATGGTTGTAGAAATCTTTTTATTACACTGCGGTGTAAGGATATTTATGAAAATTGAAATCTTGTGATCTATTACTATTATCAAAATCATTAATTATGACAAACCTATGAACTCACTCAACCTCGTGTTGACTTTTTAAACATGTTTATTCTCATGTACTTTTTGCTTCCGCTGTAGAACTTTGCTGTTACATAGAAGTCAAGCCAAGCACTGGGACCAGAGTTAACATCGCCGTTAATGGATTTTAACGGGGTGTTAAAGTTGGTATCAGAGCGTTGGTCTTAGCAAACTAGAATTTGCATTAGTGTGTCTAACCGGTAGTTTTTAGGATGCATTAGTGAGTTTAAACTTTGACCGTACGTGTTTATTTTAAATTTTACTTATCATTTCTTGCCTGAAAATTTCAACTTATTTTTAAGTCAATTTCTATATGATTGAATGGTTTCGACTCAATAAGCAAACTTGTTATTATGAGTCTCAAAATTTTGAAAGGTTTTATGAAGTCATTTTATGTGACTAAATTATATTCTAATATTCCTATATTATCAATTAAATAAAAAGGTGTGACTATGTGTTTGTACGTTCCTACGTATAACATTTTTATTCGATGAATCGTCTCGGTTTCCAAACCAACGATTAGACTTTCGAGATTTCCGAATCCGAATTATTTTGATACGATATTCCGATGTCGTATGAGTTAATAAAATATTCCTATGTTTTATTTCTTGAATTATTATTCTTCTCGCGTTTTTAATTTGCGTAGCGGTATTTTTCTCGAATCGCACTCGTTTAATTGTTCGGGCCAATTTATAAAAAACAAATTTTGATGAGTGGGTCATCTAGGCCATGTTGGCTGAAATTCTCATGGACAACCATGATTTATAGGGTGCATTAAAGTCTAGTCTACAGCCTGACCTATAGCTTTAAAATGTTCTTACTTGCATCATACATATACATATCTTTTATTTTGTCACTCCGGGAGGAACTCCCATTGTGATTCACAATATTCTATAACTCACGCGCATTACCTTTATAAGATCACCTCGGTTAGTGAAACCGAGGGATGTCATTCATGATTTCTGAAATTCTTGACATTCCTATGTCATCTATCCTGGTTTTGTGTATTACATATGTATTACATGAAATGTCATCCCTGATTTTTGAAATTTCTATATTTGTTACTACTCATACTCATAAGTATATAATCTCCTTGTTATATCACGTACCTATGTGCCCTTTTGCCTTTGTGCATTGGTTTGCGAACCGAAAAATGTCATTATTGACTCATAAAGATTCTCGATAACTCAAAGACATTATAATGTCATCACTAATCATATTCATTACTTTTAAAATCTTTGCTTTCTCGATATTTTGATCATTGAACTTTCTTGACGGGTGGCGTCTACGAAACTCTAGAATGGAAGGGTTTGGATTACCGATTTAAAGGATCCTATAGCTTAAGCCCATAGACCTAAATAGGCCACTACGAATTGAAAGTCTTTAATCGAAAGTATATCTATCAATACTTGTTGGAAATCACTTTCTTATTATTCAAAGTCTCGACACGTCACACTGCAATTATTGCATAGATGATGTACAGACAAATCATATCTTATCATATCTATCTCAATAGACTTTGTCTAACACTTTTCCTAAATTTCCTCCGTAGATTACGAAAATCCTTTTGCTATATATACGTATTCGAGGAGAAAGATATATCATTCAGTATTCGACACTCATCTCATATCGAAACCTTTATTCGATCACATAATACGGATATCTCACTTGATTCCTCGAGCTCCACAGGCAGTGTAACTGGAACGAACGAACTAATTAGTCATCACCTTTTCTGGATGAATTGGGGATGGGTTCGTAGTCGACTTAATCAATGGAGAAGAGAAGAAGGAGATCCCTTCCACTCATCAGGAAAAACAGATTGGTTCGATGGTTTGTGGTGTTGTCGGGTAGGCGAGAGGTCGTGTGTTCGAGTCCCGGCGTGGGCAGCCTTTTTAAAAAAAAAAAGAAAAAAAACTCTTTGTGAGGTAGTTTCCTCTTTCTTTTATTATTATTATTATTATTTTTATTATTATTATGAATATTAATATTAATGTTATTATTAGAAGTATAATTATTATTATTATTATCGCTTTCATTATTATTATTATTATTATTATTATTATTATTATTATTATTATTATTATTATTATTATTGTTGTTGTTATTATTATTATTGTTATTGTTATTGTTATTATTCGTAATATTACTAAGTATTACAATTATAAAAATTATTAGTATTATTATTATTACCATTATTACTAAAAGTAACATTATTTTCAAACCTGTCATTTTTGTTAAAACTAATATTATCATTAAAAGTAACATTTTTATTATTATTATTATTATTATTATTATTATTATTATTATTATTATTATTATTATTATTATTATTATTATTATTATTATTATTATTATTATTATTAGTAGCATTATCAACATTATTATTAATAATTATTATTAAAATTATTATGATTATAAAAATAAAGGTTTTAAAGATATTGTTAAAGTTATAAGTATAAAAAATAAAGATTACGTATACAAAAATATATTTAAATTACATAACTTAATTATATTAATATTTCTATATATAAAAATGAAAATATATAAATAAATAATGAAACTTATAAATTATTAAATATAAAAAATATATCATTAATAATAATATATAGAATTATTCGATTACAAGAATATGTTTTAATATATAAATGAATGATATAGGTTCGTGAATCCGAGGCCATCCCTGCATTGTTTAATGTCGTCATATGTATTTTTACTACAAAATACAATATAGTGAGTTTCATTACTCCCTTTTTATATATATTTTTGGGACTAAGAATACATGCGCTGATTTTATTAATGTTTTACGAAATAGACACAAGTGTTCAAAAACTACATTCTATGGCTGGATTATGAATATTGAATATCGCCCCTTTTTAGCTTGGTAACCTAATAATTAGGAAACGGGTATGGCTCCTAATTGACGCGAATCCTAAAGATAGATCTATGGACCTCGACAAGTCCCATCTGGGATACGGATGTTTTAGTACTTCGAGATTATTATTATTATACAGACGAGAGGTTCTGTTTGGGGATATTCTATGCATTAAAGTTAAGTCGGTTATCAAGCGTTCACCATATGAATGATTTTTAATTCGCGGGTTACACGTGTTATTTTGTACTCGGGTTACGTGTACAATTAAATATATGAAATCTTGTGGTTTATCAAAATGATGGAAATGAATGTTTATGATAAACTAATGAACTCACCAACCTTTTGGTTGACACTTGAAAGCATGTTTATTCTCAGGTTTGAAAGAAATCTTCCGCTGTGCATTTGCTCATTTAGACATATTACTTGGAGTCATTCATGACATATTTTAAAAGACGTTGCATTCTAGTCGTTGAGTTCAACAAGATTACTATTAAGTCATTTATAGTTTGGATATATTATGAAAGGGTATGCATGTCTGTCAACTTTCGATGTAATGAAAGTTTGTCTTTTAAAACGAATGCAATGCTTGTAAAATGTAATATATAGAGGTCAAATACCTCACAATGTAATCATATGTTATTGTATTCGTTCTTATGGATTAGGACGGGTCTTTACATAAATGAGTAATATATTTTTTCAAAAAACTAATCTTGACAATCCATAGTTAGTGAACAATTAATTAAAACCGTTGGATTCAATCACGAAAATAATATTACATAATACAATTTTCATTTATAATATTAATGACATCAATAACCTCATTTCAACTTAATTTTACAATGAAGTATAAAAATAAATATTAAACATCGATGAGTCAAACAAAACTAATTGGAAACAACTTAATGTCATTAAATAAAATTAAATGTCAGTTGAATTATATTGAGGAAGTCAAATAATTCACGTAACGTATTCCACAATTCAAGGATGGGTTCCAACTTTCAACCCACTTATATATGCCTCACATCATACTCGCAAGTTTAGTTATTTGTAGTATATTGTGTATATAATCACATGAAATATACGAAATAATAAATGCTAGATTCAATAGAGGAGGTGAGGTAGTGAGTGAAAGGAACTCGAGAAAACAAGACGTGGCGTGTTTGATTTTGCAATTGAGTACAATAACGGTCGAAGGTATAATTTTCAACCAAACTTACATTAGTTATCATAGAATTTTACCGGTTGGATTAAAGTGTTTGTTTACGTGTTCTTAATTACATCGATTCATAAGATTTTATAAAAGTGCTCACTTTGTTTTTGTTAGAGAAGGTACATGTATATGTATAAAAACAACTGATAACTAAAATAAGTTAAAGAACAGTTAAAATTAACTTATTGGTTACCATACATGAAAAGTTATACTAGCAGTATATAATATATATGACTCAAAATCAACTACAATGTAAAAATATTTATATACTTAATTTAATCTATATTGTTTTGCTCAATCGGTAGTAAAAAATAAAACTTTCAAAACCATACAATAATCGTAACTGTCGTTGAAAAATTGACTATTAAATCCGGGCTCATTATTTGAACATTAAATATAAATTTATACAATTTAAACATTTCCATATCTACAACGTTTGAAATACGGATAACATTCATCACCAATAAATTTTATACATTCTCCTCTTAAAAAACCACAGCATTTGCTATTTGAAATACGGATATTCATCCTCCCACGTCCTTCAACGATGCTATTCTGATCTTTTCATTCCTTCATATTCATATTTTTCGTTTCTACATTTGTTCATAATTAAGTTTGTAGTTTTTGATTTGATTTCGTTGAAATTGATGATTCATTATGTTAGGTTATAGGTTTTGTATCTTCAAAGTTACAATAGGTAAATGAAGAAATTAAATAAATAAATGATCTCACACATAGATTTGAATCTGCATCAGCTTCCTCATGATCTACAATTTCGAACAGGTCATTAGCAATGACAAAGTGTACTTGTGTTATTGTAAAGGAAAATTTGCAGATGGCCTGAATGGGCAAGTTATACACTCTTTACACCAGTGTAATATTCTTTTCTCACTCTTTAAGATTGTAAATATTTTGCTCTATTTTCATGTGTTTCTCTAATTAAGTGTGAAGATTTTTGTACTGGATTTGAATGGTTGTGGGTTTGAGTTTTGTAAGTATAAGATTTTAATAATAATACTACCAATGCTGATTGATCAGCTTTCGACATGTTTCTGTTTGTCAAGTGTGTATTGCAGATATCAAATGAAAAATTTCGGCAAAGAAATCAAAGAGGGATGTTAGTTACTAATTGCACAAGACCTGGTGATGTTTTTTTTGTTCTATGTCCACTTGACTCACTCACGGGCTTGCCTAAGCATGTAGGGATACATGCATGTTTAATTATTTGCATTTTATTAGGTTAATTTTTGTTTTGTTGTCATTTGGGGCATGATTATTTTTATTGGTTGTCTCTATAGATCGAGTAGTAATTGTTTCTTGCACTGTTATAAGCTTTCAATACAAAATAATTCGTTGTATCACAACATTAGTCTCTTCTACTTACTTTAGATGCAGTTGACTATAATATTTTATATTTTGCAGTTTTCCTAAATTGCATGGGTTCAGATAAATAGAAAGTAGTGGTCATGGTAATCTCAACTATTCAACGATCTCTTACGTGACAAAATTGATCACAAAGGTTCTCAATCTGTTGACTGATGATCAGGTTCATATTTGTTTTGTAGGCCAAAGTGGTGGTTTTTAAATTTTGTATACAAAATGTGTACCCAGTGGCCGTTTCAGAGGATCGCTGCGAGAGGCCTATATATATCAACAAAGAAGGTGTTATCTTACACTTGATGTGGGAAGAATTCGGTTTTATATGACACAAAAACACATAAACATAAAAAAAACTAACGAATGTTGCAGTGAGTTTTGCTCAGGTAATCTCTTAACAAATTTTCTTATTATTTAAGTTTTTATAGATGATAAGCAAGTGGGCAATGAGTTAAAGCTGCAAAGTTTGAGTCTTTATATGGATAAGTGGTGTTAAATGATGCTATATGTTACTACATGACTCAAGTTATAAAAACAAACTCATCTAAGTTTAGTGGAAAAAAATAGTGTATATTTGCATAAACACTTGATACTTAAATTTATGAATTTCCAAAGTATTGAATATAAGTAAAATTATTTCAACTTAAGTCAGATAAGAAATTTTCATGTCAAGTATGTACTTTTCATGCCATGTTGTTGTATAAGTGAACCAGAATTCATTTTTTCTTTAAGAAAAGGGGATGTGTGGCTTTGGAAATTGTTGTAGGTTTAATCAACCAATCCAAATTTGGCAGGTAAACAAACGAAGCATCTTTAATTACATTTAATTTAGTCTTTGTTAATAAATGAATGTAACTATTTTAAAAATAATGTCGATTAACTGAATTAATTTTGCGGATTATAGTTGGTTATTTTTTGGTTTAACCATACAAATACTAAATGACTTATTTTTAAGGTCTTTAATGCTTGATGCATTGATTTTGTACCCTGGTCGATTTATCAGCTACAACTTTGAGGCGACCAACCAGAAGCAGTTGGAGAACCTGATCATCTGGTAAGTTTCTTTATACAAATATTATGTCAATCTGGTCACGATATTTGCAATAAGCATACGTGGTTTCAAATTTTCGCAAGGATACATGAAGATTTCTCGAGGATGGTAACATTAAGATCTTTTTAAATCTTATGGTAAGCAAACTGGTGACATCAAGTATGTCTGTCTGAGTAGTGGTATATCAAAATATGTAGGTGACGCGAACATGAATAAGTCAACGAATGAGAAGGCTACAAGATGTTGTTCCAAATATGGACAAAGTAACTACGATCACGGTTATTATAATCACTGTTTTTAAATACTCACAGCATATGCGTGAGGGTGTTGTATATTCTTGAGAAAAGTTGAAAGTATTGACACCTACATAAGCTTATTATTTTTTTGATAGTTTTTGTTTTTTAATTGCTATTGATTGTGTGAATACTCTTTAACCATTTACTTTAGCATCATGCTTATGTGATAGTGACACATTAAAGTCTGTATGCTGCACAAATTGATAAGTTACCAATTTTTCATGAAGATCCCAATTTATATATTTGTATATATGATATATGATATTTTGAAAAGTCATATAAACAATATGAGACTTTCAACACCAAAATAATCATGTAAACAATACGAGACTTTCAACACCAAACCAACAAAATGCACTTACTATAACATAATTCTTTAAAGAATTCCGCGAATTCGCGGGTCTTTAACTAGTATCAATTTACAAAACAAGGTATATATATTATCTAAGCATATTAATTATCAATTGATATACGTAACAAAATTACATATAAAGTGAAAGTGATTCTGATCTACACAAACACAATTGAGAGTAAAATTATAAAGATCCACCATATATACAACGCAAATAATGACTATGTAGACAATACAATACATATGTCCTTTTATTTTATTTTATAAATGTAGACAGAAAGCATAAGCAAAATAATTTATGACTATTTTTGTAAACAATCAACGAATATGAACAATAATCATAACATAATACTCTGTAAATCACATGTGCTACAAATAACCTTAAAACCATGTACTATTACATTACTATGTAAATAGAATACAAGCACTATATGTATTCGGCCACAACCAGCAAACATATTAAGAGTACAATTTAATAACATGCATAAATAATAATCCGTATTCATTTATAATATAATACTAGTGACCATGGCCCGTGCGTTGCACGGATTGTCCACGTTTCAGTACTTTTGATATTCATGTTTCGATTGGTTGCATAATCGAGTTGACTAAGATTCTGGATGAGGTATATGTTGTTAATATGCCGATGAACTTCTTCCATCATTTTAAAGTTGCATTGAACACACTCTCCTTGGATATGATTGATAAGCAATATTTGTAAGCCCACAATTAGGTCATTGCGTATTCCTGTAAAATCTATTGGTAAGCCTAAATAATCACACACAAAATCGAGGATCCATCATGTGATTGATATTTTCACAATTTTACCACTAAAGCATCAATCATTAAATAAATTAACAAAAATACAATCAGCATCAATTCATAACTTATAAAAATGGCACGGCTTGCATAATTGTTTACATTCAATTTTTTCATCATTTATCGCATCATCATTAATCAATTTCTCATAATTAACATTATGCATGATTTAAACTCAGAAAGTTAACGTGCGACATGAAACTCAAGTACAATGTATTTTTATTATTATATATTTTTACCAACATTTATTAGATGAATTAATTACTATAAATACTAATTTCTTTTAATGAACTACATTGGTTAATCATAATAAATATCAAGAACTCTAAAAATGGTGTATTAGATAATTTAGTAGAACCATTATCAAAGTATTTTTTTTACTGTGAACATTCATAATTTAATACGAAACAAAAATTACAAATACAATAACTACAAATAGATTAAAAACACTAATGAATTCCGCCATACTAATGATTACACTTACAATTATCATTCCTCAAAAGCATAAAGTACTTCGTAATATACGAAAGGAAACACCTTAAGACTTACATAATATTTGTAGTAGGATTTCATAATATGTGAAGATGGGATTCCATAAGAACTATTACCTTTATATTTTGTTATTGGATTTTGTCAGCGTCTTTCTTCTCTCTTCCCTGTACCAATAGCTAACTACATAAATAATATCAAAAAAAAATTCAATATATAAACATGAACATTCGCAGATTAATTATAACACCGTAATAAATATATAATAAAATTGGTTAATAGAAAAAGAGAATCTCGTTAAAGTAGTTCACAAACATGATGGAATGCATATAAAAAGTAATACATTTTAATCGATTATCAAATAACATTAACATGAGTAAATGATATGATAAATATAATAATAAAACACTTACATTCTCTCTCGATCAATACAAATATCATATATTGATAGTTATCACTTTAGATTTACAATATAGTTTGTGATGAGAAAGTGAATTATTTATAATATGTTTGTAGAGTTCTTTCATATACTCACATTAATTAAAATTAAGATGCTTGAATATAAGTAGACTAAAAACTTTACGGGCTAATAAACTTCCATTTTGTCTCATGTTCTTAATTACAAATTAAATGTATTAAAGTGAGTTTATAGGTATTCATGATGTATCCTAATTTTACATTCACTTATTACGACTATATTTGATATTTGATAAATGATAAATAAAATAATGATACAAACCTATTCTACTGTGATCCCAATACAAATATCATACCATATATTACCATTACCATATATCATCTATATCAGAGTATAAGAAATCTATATTGAAGAAGCAATAGAAGGTTGTACATAACTATATCGGACATTACTTAATAAATTTTGATAGTTATCACTTTAATTATATCTACAATGTTATTAGAGCGGTCCCAATGGTCCGTCCAGGAGTTCCGCCAAGCTCCGCCCAGCCTGGGCGCCGATGGCACGAACACAGCCCAGGTGCCGCCCTCAGGCCGCCCAGCCTCCTCCGCCCTCCTCTTCGCTTATTTCAATCAGATCTGTGGACGGATGAAATGGGTGTATTTTGGTCAAATATTTTATTTTTCTATTTTATATTTTAGCTATGAAATTAAGATGAGATGGCTTTTGTGAAATTAAAATGAAAGTAGAAAAGATCTGTAAAAATGAAAGTTGGGATAGTTGAAGAAGATGAGTGTGGGTCCTATTATTAAATGAAAATGTGGTCACAAATTAGTGTACGTGTCCCCTATTATTTGATTAATTTGATTAATTTTTAAGTTTTAATTAAATGTAATTTTATAATTAATAATTCTTTTAATATTATTGATAAATATAAGATTTATTTAAATAATTGTAATTACCTGATATTATAAAAAAAATTAAAAAAGAAAATAAAATATGGAAGGAGGAGTGTAATTGTTGGGAGTGTTTAGTCCTAGGAAGGAAGTGAGATGGAAATGATGATGTGGCGCTGAATGGTTGGCTAGTCCTGGAAGAAGTCTTGTCTTGATTGGGAGCACTCTAATTTTTTTAATAAAATTGAAATATTAAATTACTTATAATATATATATATATATATATATATATATATATATATATATATATATATATATATATATATATATATATATATATATATATATATATATATATATATATATATATTATAAGTAATTTAATATTTCAATTTTATTAAAAAATATATAGAGTTCTTTCATATGTTTATTAGTTAAACTAAAGTTGTTTAGATGTGGGAAGAGTAATCAAACGATTACGGCTAATAAACTTTCATTTTTCTCATGCTAATAAGTTTTAAATGTACTAAAGTAAATTTATAGCTATTCTTTCATTTATATAATTGTAGACTCATATATTTTAAGTAAACATTTACCATGTGATTAATAGTTAATAGTGGGTTAAAAACTTAAGTAAAAGGATGAATTTAATAACCTAATTTATGGCATTAGGAGTCAAGATTTAGTTATATATAGATATTTTCACCACATTTGTTTTAAAGCAAACATACTATGGCGTATAAATTAGTCAGAATAGGCATTATCGAACCAATTTTAGTATATTATATTTACCTTATATAAATATAAACTAGCATATTATTACCTTATAATGCCCCAATCCAGTTTCTAACACATAACATCAGCATATATGTTATAAGTCCATAATTGAAAGGATCGTGCATAGCTATTTTTAAGTCGTAACACAAAAGGTAGAACAATAAGCACAATGATTTCTAATTATATCCGATTACAATCTCTTTTAAACATTATAAGAGGATCATTATATTTCATCATTAAAGAAGCTAACACCTTTATGACCATAGGATCATAACTAACTTTTAATCACAACCATCCATTTTGCCTATTAGCTAACAAAAAATCTAGATTAGCTAATCATCCAGTTACATGACTAAGATACCCTCATATTTAATTGTAATCTACATCATCTACCATTCAATTAACCACCAGAAATTGAATCAGTAAACCTAATCGTACTTTCAATTTCTCTCTTACAATCTTTCTCATTACACAAGTTTTACATCGTAAACCTATATGACGATCTGATGATCTTCTATGTTATTCTCTGACGATTTGATCATCAACACCTGTTTCATCATCTACTCCTAAGAGTTCGGTTATTCAAACATGTTAAACCCTAAACCTAACAATCATTTTTATTAAAATCGATCATTATCCTCATACGATTAAACGTTTGCGTTTAAGGAATTTGCACAGATTCAGTCTATTGTATAAGTTCGGCATAAGTCTCAGGTTTTATATTTTAAAATTAGGTTTTCATCAATGATTTTCATGATTTTAATTCTACCGATTCAATGTTTAATCTCATACAATCGGTATCGAAGGTGAATTTTCATGATCTATGAATATGAATTTTGTGTTTATAATTCGATGATCTAAGTTCCTGTATTCAACTCGAATGGGATTTGACAACGGGTGGTATGTTTTATTTCTTTCAATCGATTTATAATTTGTACCGTCTAATATATATGATCTATTATGTACTACAGTAATTTTCAGCACCGATTAACCTAAAACATTGATTTTCTTTATGATTCGATTTTTTTGAATTATTATTTACAACAAGATGATTCTTTATTAAATGAATTCTTGTATGTATTATAGAACATCTTCAAAGGGATAAGGATGAATTATATGAATTCTTGCATGTATTATAACTATGTATTATATGAATTCTTGTATGTATTATAGAATTCTTGCATGTATTATAACTAACTATGTATTGAATTATATGAATATTGTGTTGGAAATATGTTCTCGGGTTGGCTATGGTTTGACCGTGGTACATATATTCTGAAGATATGCCCATGACATTAAATAATAAAAGTCCATTCATCTTATTCGGTCACACACAAAGTCCAATCATAAATTGTTTGATATACCTTCTAATCAGAAATTAATTTATTAATCATTAGTTAATGGTTTAATAAATTAAGTAAGTTTTTTTATGTGTACACATATACTTACAAAACTAAATATGTAGAGATTTGATTAGATTTTTAAAATCATATTTTATATAAGATATAAGATTTGATTTGATTTATAAAATATGATTTGATTTTGTAAATCTTATTTTATATAAAGATTTGATTTTGCAAATCTTTCCAAATCTTTATTTATTATATTTGTACTAGATGTATTATTGTATCAATTATGTAATATATAATACCAAGTTTTGGTATTGGAAATGTTATGTTACTAAAGATACAAAACACGCATACAAAAATGCTATTTCTCTCTCATTTTCAAGTAACCAAAATACTTGAAATATATAATTGAGTTCGGTTTTGGTGGAAATAAGGAAGAAGAAAAGATCCGTTAAGTAGAAGGTATAGATCGAAGTAAGGTTGGAACTTTGGGTGTCTACCATTTAGAGGAACTCTTCTTTGGGTTTTCAAATTCGATCTTCAGAAGGCTACAAATGTTGTATTCTAATCTTCTCTTGTTCGGTTTCATTAATTTGTTTGGTTTACTAAAGTTTTGTACAATGATCCATGAAAGAGTATGATTTTGTAAAGTTTTAAAAATGCTTCGGCTCACTTTGAATTTGTATCATACTCCAACAGTGGTATCCGAGCCATCTTGTACAAGTTTTAGCAAACTAATGTATTCTATGGTAATCGGTTTTGATGAGTGTGTTGTGCATGATTCTAGGAGATGATTATGCATAACAAACATGCAAAACTATTATCATGATTTGTGTTTTAATGTTTCCTAAATATCACTTGAATCTTGGGTTTTGGCAAAATGTTAAATGGTTAATCTCATTTTTTTTTTTAAAAATCAGCTTGAACAGTCTGTATTCCATGGACTGTTTCGGGGCTTTAAACTAAATATTTTCGTATGAGACCAATTGCATTTGAAAGCTAACTGAAAGAACTTAAATTTGAAATTTTTTTTTATCGAAAACGGATTAGAAATGACTAAGATATGACCATTTAAAGTTTTGTTGAATCTGTCCAAATCCGAAAATTTTATAAGGTAACTTGCATGTTGACTAAATATGATTCAAAGTTTAGGAAAATAAAGTACATAAATTATATTCATGTTTAACATGAAATAAAAAAATAAAAGTAGTTAATTAATGCTTTAATTTGATATTTTCCTTTTCTTGAGAGAAACAAATCTCCAACATGTTTTAATTCACTAAATATGTTTATTTGGATGGTTTTGACATGAAAACCATACTTATAAAATATGAAGTGGGTTTACATACATATGCTATGTAAACAAGGATTGATTATTATTATTAGTGCCATTAAGTGTTGAAAATCAATCCTTATCGAACATGTTTCATGAAAATGGATATTTGGCACTCTATTTGTTATGTATGTGATAGTTGTATGAAATCGGTAGTATTTGCCTCAATAAGACCCTTGTGTGGATGTTTGGTTGTTTGATTTAATTTATTATTTATTCGGGATGAATGTAATAATTTATTAAACGGCTTTCATGTCGTGTTTATTATTTATTTGGGATGAATGTAATAATTTATTAAATGACTTGCATGTCGTCTTTCTATTTATATTGTATTTGTAATAGTATAGAAAATAGAATAGTTATTTTGTAAGATAATGTAACCAAGATTGAAATCAAGAAGACGATGTTCACAAGGCGGCCCATCCGAGCTATTAATGGAGATGGCGATTTTGGTGGGAATCAATTCTCACACAAGGTTATGTCCCTAGTTGACCAAGTTTTTCCGTGTGTTGGCTCACCGGAAAAACGCATAGGACTCGAGGCATACTACCGATAATTGTGTGTCATGATTATTATTGTTTTATTATTTGTCTATGCCATGCTAGCTAGAAAAATGTTTTAAAAACAAAAGGGACAATAATCATATAAAATGGTTTGGTTAAAATTAGTTTAACAAATGCAACACGCAATACATAATTAGCAAATGTTTTAAAATGGTATAAACTACTTTTGCTAATAGAAAACAAAAACCCATTTTAATTGTAAACTTTACGCTATCCATGAGTAGTACACACATCCGAAACTTCTATCTATTAGAGTTCGCGATACCCGAGAGTCTTGGGCCAGACTTTAATTGGGTGTTGGGAAGGGTGAGGTGAATTTCGCGATACCCGAGAGTCTTGGGCCGGATTTCACGTGTATCTATCACGGACGGTTTACAATCCAAACTTGTGGTCTGCGGAAAACCCGCCACAAGATAGGATTAGCATAGAAGGGATTAAACATGCCAAGTGAAATAATTGATTATCACTAAATCCCGCAGAACCTAAGAATTTCATAATGGATGAAATTGGTAATATAGTTACATACCTAAATAGTTTATGATTAGCGATCCGCGGCAAACCCGTCGTTACCATAAGTGAAATATGGATCTTAGCCTTGTTAATTATGATTGTTTGAATATTAAACACACTTGGGTAATTATCTTAACAAGGATTAAACATATCAAACTAACTAATACAACTTACTTTAAAAAAAATGACAGATGTCTGCAACAAACACAAATCCTACTCCGTCATCAATCACTAATTTCTGCCTTAAAGGGCTCCTCGAAAAGGACAAGCTTACGGGCTTGAACTACATGGACTGGCTTCGCATCCTAAGAATTGCTCTTAGGATGGAAGGAAAGATCAGGGCAATTGAGGAACCCTTACCGACAGAACCCGGATCGAGAGCTACTCAAGCGGCTAGGGACGAGTTTCAAAAACGGTGTTCCAAGTCTAATGAGGTAGCATGCTTGATGTTGGCAACCATGTCTCCAGAGCTCCAAAAGGGCATGGAGAGCTTAGGGTCGTACGACATGCTTAACTAACTAAAGGACATGTTCCAACAACAAGCAAAGCAAGAAAGGTTTGACACCGTGAAAGCTCTCGTATCTTGCAAAATGGCAATGGGAAGTAGCTTTAGTGTCCATGTACTACAAATGAAAGGGTACATAGACCGGCTGGAGCGCCTTGGTTTTTCCATAAGTCAAGAGCTTGCAACGAATTTTATCCTAAATTCGCTGACTAGTGCATATGAAGGATTCATTATGAACTATAACATGAACAATATGGAGAAAACAATCATGGAGCTCCATGGCATGTTGAAAACCACTGAGGCTAACATGGCCAAAGCTAAACCCGCAACTACCGTCCTAGCGATTCATGAAAGTGGGATCAAGAAGAAGAAAAATAAAGCAAAGGGCAAGAACAAGGGAAAGGGTAAGGTTGGCACGTCCAACTTCAAACCTAAACCTAAGGGCGTTGCTAACTCTTCTACTTCAAAGATCCCGCAAACCAAGTCTCCTGAAGAAGCAATATGCTTCCATTGTGGGGATAAAGGACATTGGAGGCACAATTGTACTAAGTACTTGAAGGAACTTAATGAACTACGGGCTAAGGGTGTCGCTGTACCTTCAGGTTTGTTCATGATTGAACTAAACAATACTACTATTTCTAATTCCTGGGTATTGGACACGGGATGTGGTACTCACATTTGTACACATGTGCAGGGACTCACAAGAAGTAGGAAGCTGAGGACTGGAGAGCTCAATCTAATCATGGGGAATAAGAACGTTGCCTCTATTAGCATGATTGGAGAATACAAGCTTTCTTTTGATTCTGGTCTTTGTATTGTTTTATCTAATGTTTGCTACAGTGCCGAAATGGCAAGAAACATTATATCTTTTGATGCTTTATTTAATGATGGTTTTAATTTTAGTTTTGATAATGGATCAATACTTGTTCACAAAAATGGGATGTTTTATTTCAAGGCTAGTCCTTGTAAAGGCATCTTAGAAACCACAACAAAGCTAAATGATAGTTCAATCTACAATGTTGATTCATCAAAAGATGTTTTGGATAAAACGTATCTATGGCATTGTCGTTTAGGCCACATAAACAAGAAACGCATAGCCAAACTCCATTCAGATGGAATTCTAGAATCATTTGATATAATAACATATGATGAATGCGAATCTTGCTTGTCAGGAAAAATGACAAAAGCACCTTTCACAGGAAACTGTGAACGGACTAAGGATCTGTTGGGGTTGGTACACACTGATGTGTGCGATCCGTTCAGATCGTCTACTAGACACAATGAATGATATTTCGTTACATTTACTGATGACTTCAGTAGATATGGTTACGTTTATTTAATTAAACAAAAGTCTGAAACTTTGGGAGTGTTCAAGGCATACCAAAACGAAGTAGAAAATCAGCTGAACAAAAGAATTAAGATTCTCCGATCTGACAGAGGTGGTGAATATCTTAATGATGAATTTCGTGATCATCTACGGGGTTGTGGGATAATCTCACAATTAGCTCATCCTAGAACACCACAACATAATGGTGTGGCTGAAAGGAGGAATCGAACATTACTTGATATGGTTCGATAAATTATGAGCCGCACAAAGCTTCCAATCAGTTTTTGGAGTTATGCCCTGCAAACTGCCGTAAGGATCCTTAACATCATCTCAACCAAGAAAGTTTCTAAAACACCTTATGAGATATGGTATCGTAAAACTGTGTCACTCTCATATCTAAGAATCTGGGGTTGTGAGGCTTACTGTGATGACCCGTCCAAATCCATTTGGATGAATACATCATTCATCGATTTCATAGTGAGGTACTGACCTCTACATGATACATTTTGTAAACATTGCATTCTTTTTTAAAAAGGCACGCCATAAATGAATATCAAATTCCAAGGTTTTCGACATATGATGATTTCTACATATAGACAATCACAGTAAATAATAGTTTTTAACAATACATCCGTTGACAATGTAGTCAAAATAAGATACATGATGATGATTTTGTGAATGCAAAGTGTTCTCGAATAAAGCATGTATGACTCCATGCACATAGCTTGTATAACGTATAGGCAAACAACGGAAGACTTCTAGGAACCTGAGAATAAACATGCTTTAAAGTGTCAACACATAGGTTGGTGAGTTCATAGTTTTAATGTTGCGCATAATCTGTATATAAAGGTGGACCACAAGATTTCAGTTGTTTCATCCGAAACGTTTATCAAAAGTTTCTATGAAATTGAGCACCCTAGTAACTAAACTTTAACATTATAATAAGTACCTATGTTTTAACATACATGCAACCAACATGTATAATACACGCAATCTAACGTGTACTAAACTCAAATAGCAAACGTCTGTTTTATAGTTTAGGCTAGGGTTTTTATACCTGGAACAGACGGGGATGTCAAGCCCTATGGATCCATATACAACTATTCGCGCCCACCAGTTCTTATAACTGACAGTTACTAGTTACCAAAGCTAAGGGATTTTCGGTTCAAACTCAGTGTAGAATTTAGTATGTACTTGTGTCCTTTGCGTTTAAAATAAAGTGCATGTATTCTCAGCCCAAAATATAGGGTGCAAAAGCAATTAAAAAGGGATCTATAAACTCACCTTAGCAGCACATAAGGTCATTCATCGAAATGTGACCAAAACTCGAAATGCAAGATAACCGCAGATCTCAACCTAGAGAACATATGTTGGTCAATACATGTCTAACAAGCTAGGTCGGGTCATAGTGTATCACAATCCTAATGCTCGAGCCCGAAATGCAAAAGTTAACAAAAGTCATCTCAAAAGTCAACCTGACCCAATATGATCTTAAAATCTATACATATTTATTAACATAGTATAAGTCTTGATAATTGAACGAATTATAGTTTATCAAACTCAAAATATTATTTATTTCAGGAGCTATATTATATTTGAATTATCATAGCAATCGAAAATATTTTATTATTTCACATAGTTTTTCAATACTTGTAAAATCAGATTATAGTGTTTATAAAGCTTTAAAACATGATAAGACAGTCAACTTTGACAATTGATCAACAAAACAAAACGTGTCTTATATAGAAATTTATTTACTCGATTAGTAATATCTAAAAATCCAATTTATCAATCTCATAGACAAGTTGTTTAAATATTAATTTACAGTTTCAAACGCAATTTCAATTAACGTTAACCATAATTCAGTTGACCATATCTTTTAATCCGTTCATCAAAATCACGCGATTTCTAAATGAAAAGTTATTAATTTTTCGATAGCTTTCCAATGACATGCATATCATATACTTTATATCAGTAACATATGTATTAAATTTGTGATTCATCATAAACTATATAATGACAAAATTAAAGCATACAAGCATTCATAAACATATATACTCGAGCACTAGACGTGGATACACTATTAATATATAAAAGATAAGATATGAATACTCACGTTTCAATATTGTGATTCAATATTGTAGGAAAGTACGTAGACGCAACGTAGATGATAAACACTAGTTTGACTTACGAGCAATACTCCCGAACCATACCCATAACTTCCATAACTATAACCCATAATTTCCTTAGCTCTATCCCTCTCGAAAAACTCATTTTGAAATATCTTGCTCATAACCTCGTCGTAGTATTTTATGTATAATACTAATAATAGTACTAATACTCCTAACAATAATAATGATTAATAATAATAATATTAATAATAATATAAATAATAATAATAATAATAATAATAATAATAATAATAATAATAATAATAATAATAATAATAATAATAATAATAATAATAATAATAATAATAATAATAATACAGAGATAGATTTGAGTGTCTGTGTAAGAAGCCAGAAATCGACGAGCTTTATAGACATCACCTGGCCAGCCATCCCATGTGATCGCATGGTTTCAAAGGCCTTTGGCCATGCGATCACATGGCCTCCCCTTACAGCTCACATTATTTTGTTGTTTTACTTGTCGACATAATTAAATAAGTATATAATATATATAATTTATATTAATTAATTATATATTATATTATATTCTCGTGCCTAGTTAACTTGTAATTTTGGTTCCGATGTCTTGTACGTTTACGTTCGACTTATCTCCCGGTTCCAGTTTTTCGAACGTCCTTTCGTACGCTTAGAAAACTTGTACTTTACTTTTCGTGATTCGTACCTTTGTCAAAATATATTCTTAAATTATCAATAAACTATATTACTCAAAGTGTATCTTGAACTTTCGAATGTTTTGGTTATTTGCTTCTTTAAATCATTTTCTCGTTATTTATCAAAGTATATTTAATAATATTGTTTTAAATCAAAACGTTTTATGATCAAGTTAATATTATATTTTATCACTTTGTAAAATATATATTCAGATTACGTTATTTAAACAAAAACATTTTAACAATCAATTCCTATTATATCTAAAAACGTTTTCGCACGATTGAAATTAGATCAATCAAATATTATGAAATTTGGTTCTCCATTATCTTTTGTCTAACTTTCATTAATTGACACTTTGTTCTTACTTGCAGATCACTTTACCATTTATTCCGAATACCGTTAAAAAGGAACGATTTCTCAAATCAACGTGAACCTCACAACAGAGACCCGTAACAATATCATAATCCTTAAGGGACTCGATAAATATATTTTAATTCAATCGTTTGACATTATCTTTTAACTCCGTAGTTAAATATATAAATTAGATATTTAAACCAATAAGTTTAATGTATAGTATTATACAATTAATACTTTGTTAACGTTTTCTAGTTATAATATACACATATCTATTTACACATAATTGTTCGTGAATCGTCGAGAACAGTCGAAGGGTAACTGAATATATGAAAGTAGTTTAAAAATTTTGAGGTTCAACTTCACAGGCTTTGCTCATCGTGTCGGAAACATTAATCATTTAAAGATTAAGTTTAAATTTGGTCGAAAATTTTCGGGTCGTCACAGTACCTACCCGTTAAATAAATTTGTCCCGAAATTTGAGTGGGGTTTTCA
This sequence comes from Rutidosis leptorrhynchoides, assembly GCF_046630445.1. Taxonomy (NCBI): domain Eukaryota; kingdom Viridiplantae; phylum Streptophyta; class Magnoliopsida; order Asterales; family Asteraceae; genus Rutidosis; species Rutidosis leptorrhynchoides. Next base: position 142,811,469 of record NC_092340.1, read on the forward strand.
TGGTCGACAGTTAGAACATTTTTCATGCCTAATACGAGTTGATAAGTAGAATTTTATTACCATTGGGTAATATGGATAAAACATTTCGATTACTCGAGGCGTATGAAAGAAGTTATCGTAAAAGAGTGAAATGATTAAATCAAGGTTCGTCTTAACTCTGGATGTAGTCACGGTTGATTTCTGGAATTCAAGGAAACTTTCATAATCTATATAAGATTTAATTCTCCGGGAATTAAGGAGATTAAGATTTTCTTTGATTAAATGTGTAATCTGCCTCGATTGCAATGTCTGATATTCCGCTATAAATTGACCTCTTCCGTTCCATTATTTTCACCACTTCTTTACTTTCTTATTCAATTCATACTTTCAAAAGATTGTGAAAATGCTTCATTCAGTTCTGATCCTTGATCTCATTCTGACTATTACCACAATCATCCTTCTATTCTAACTCCCAACGGAGGAATCTGTTTACTTCTGCTTCACTTTTGGGGTAGTGGTTTTCATAATCCTTCCTTGCATTTGTCTTTCCATAATTATTGACATCTATGGTTAATGATTCCTTCTGTTTGCTGTGATTTATACTCCTATATCTCGAAGCTTTATGTTATTGTTTTCTCTTCTCAGCTTTATGTGAAGCAAGTAATGGTCCAGAATTCATAGCTATGAATTTCGGAATGAACATAGTTAATGTTCTAAGAAAGAAATTGTAATGCTACGATCTTGATTTTTCAAATTACCAGAATTTAAAGGAAGAGATAGAACTATTAAGAGAATATGTTCTTGATATGTTTAGAGATTAGATAGAATGTAAGAGTCATGTAACATGACATATGATGATGGTATGGTCTGTGAATTATCATGTTCCATTAGAAACTCAGCATGACTTACTGTAATATAATCACGTTGATCAAGTGTCATTATATTATACTAACTCATGCTTCAACTCCCAACATTTCTTCAAAAACATTCATAATTTAAACTCGAAGGTTTATAGAATATAGAAACTAAACAGTTTCCTTTATGATGTAATACAGATAAAGCGAGGAGATAAATGATTTCAGATAAGAATAGTTATGAAAATATCTTCAGAAATATCGAGGATATTTATAATGAAAGATACGATGATATCTTAGAATTTCTAATATCGAAGGATGATAAAGAAGATTTGTCCGTAAAGGTTTAGAGTCAGGAGCAAGGTATTCGTTAATGACTTCAGCAGATACTGAATCATTTGGATTCTTTGAAGGCAGATTTAGTCTTTGTGATTTGTCAACAGTCTCCTTCATAGTTTACTCAATCTGTTTTGCAGTTCCAAATCTGAGCTTTTTCAACACGTTATTCTTTATCATCAAACTTTCGATTGTTAAGGTCATTTACAGTTTTTGCTGCTTCATCAGCATTTTCTAAATTTTCGAAAACTGATTCATAATCTGAGGTGCTTATTCAAAAATTCAGAATTGAAGTTCGTAAGTCCAGGAGATAGATGTTATATGTATATATATATAATTGTTGGCGTAGAAACGCTGCGAAATTCGAGAATAATGATTGATGATTCCAGATATTTGTTATGGCAATTGTCGTTACATGATGCAGATGAGTACATAATAGGGTTTCAATGAATGAATATCGTGATTTTTCGGAGAGACTTACGCCAAAGAGTAATGAAGTTGCTGATACGTTTACTGTTAATATGGTGAAATATAAAAGGTTCTCCGATAATAAAAACGTATATATCAAGGTTATAATAAGGCTAATCTGAAAAGTCAAAGTTGACTGGTTGGAAGGGTGATAACACTGGATACCTTTGCAAGGTTATTTTCAGTAATAACAATGCTAAAGGATCTAGATAAGTGTTAAACTTTTACTTAGCTTTCGAGAATTTTCCAGGTGCATAACTATATGCATAAATCATTCTTTTCATAGATAACGTGTGGTTGGATCATCATCTCGATTGTTTCTAAATTGAGGTGTTTTCAAGAATAATGAAGGGTTTGAACGTAGATTGAAATCGTCAATATATGATGTTCTAGAATTTTGAATGATACGAATATTTCTCTGGGTTTTATGAATAGAAGTGATGTTCTAGCATAGTTTTGAAGTCAAAGAATAGCTTTGAAAGATGTAGAGATCTAAGAGTGATGTCACATGTTAAATCTTGACTTGGACTCTGTTCTGTCAAAATCAGAATATGTAATTAGATTTGAATGAGTATGGTTGCTTACATTTCTATGAAAGAATGTATATCGTTGTGAAAATAGTGAGTATAGTTAATGATTATTGAATAATCGAATGATGTACCGTGTAACATATTAATTGTGAACTCAAATATTTCTCAGGTATTACCTACCCGTTAAAATATTCTCACCATTAACAGTTTGTACAAAAAAAATTTTAATTACAATCTTTATGAAAATATACCTACATATATATCTTCTTTAGATGTAATCATTGATTTAACGAGTTAACATAATATTAATCTCATCTGATTTTCGATTAGAACTAGAATATATAATCTCTAAAACTTTAGATATTATATAATCGTCGTAGAATATTTCTTCAATGAAGTTATGAATTAATACTTCATCGTTTGTTGTTGTTGGTATTCCTTGAAATCTACAGGGCGTATGACGTTGATGCTCGAGGTACAGATTGTGATGTTGAGGCATGTGATGCGGGCGTTGTTGTTGGTGGTGGTAATGGTACTGTTGGTGTTGATGATGGTGGTACTGTTGTTGTCGGTGATGCTGCTGGTGCTTGTAACCTTTGCACCATATTCTCTAAAGCCACTACTCGAGCGTGAAGCTCGTTGACTTCTTCTATTACACCGGGGTGATTGTCAGTTCGGACGAGCGGATGAATAAGATCTAGAATTTGAGATAGTATATAATCATGAAGAGATACTCTGGAAATGAGAGAGAAAATGGTATTATGAATAGGTTCACCGGTAAGTGCTTCAGGTTCTTCGCCCAGAGGGAAATGTGGTGGATGGAAGGGATCACCTTCTTCTTGTCTCCAATGATTAAGTAGACTACGAACCCATCCTCAATTCATCCAGAATAGATGATGGCTAATTGGTTGATCCATTCCAGTCACACTGCTTTCAGAGCTCGAGTGAAAATCCATATCCGAATAGCTGTCGGAATCTAAGGAATTTGAACTAGATACGGGATCCATCTTGTGTAATCAGGGAATTGATTTTTGATATGAAATATATTATAGAACTTAGATTGGTATTCTTCAACACATAATTTACATATGTATATATAATACCAAAATCCCATACATTACGGAGAAATTTTCGAAAGATGTCAGGAAAAGTTTACAGTAACAGATATGTTAAGATATGAATTCGTCTGTATACTATCTATGCAATAATTGCAGGAAAACGTGTCTAGACTCAAAAATGATAAGCAAAACTCGGTAAAAACAGATACGATCATAGTCCAGACTCACTAATGCATCCTAACAATTACTAGTTAAACACACTAATGCAAATTCTGGTTCCCTATGACCTCAAGCTTTGATACCAACTGTGATTACCCGTCCAAATCCATTTGGACGAATACATCATTCATCGATTTCATAGTGAGGTACTGACCTCTACATAATACGTTTTGTAAACATTGCATTCTTTTTTAAAAAGGTACACCATAAATGAATATGAAATTCCAAGGTTTTCGGCATCTGATGATTTCTACATATAGACAATCACCGTAAATAATAGTTTTTAACAATACATCCGTTGACAATGCAGTCAAAATAAGATACATGTTAATGATTTTGTGAATGCAAAGTGTTCTCGAATAAAGCATGTATGACTCCATGCACATAGCTTGTATAACGTATAAGCAAACAGCGGAAGAATTCTAGGAACCTGAGAATAAACATGCATTAAAGTGCCAACATAAAGGTTGGTGAGTTCATAGTTTTAATGTTGCGCATAATCTGTATATAAAGGTGGACCACAAGATTTCAGTTGTTTCATCCGAAACGTTTATCAAAAGATTCTACGAAATTGAGCACCCTGGTAACTAAACTTTAACGTTATAATAAGTACCCCTGTTTTAACATACATGCAACCAACATGTGCAATACACGCAATCCAACGTGTACTATACTCAAATAGCATACGTCTGTTTTATAGTTCAGGCTAGGGTTTCTATACCTGGAACACACGGGGATGTCAAGCCCTATTGATCTATATACCGTGCCCACCAGTTCTTATAACTGGCAGTTACTAGTTACTAAAGCTAAGGGATTTTTGGTTCAAACTCAGTGTAGAACTTAGTATGTACTTGTGTCCTTTGCGTTTAAAATAAAGTGCATGTATTCTTAGCCTAAAAATATAGATTGCAAAAGCAATTAAAAAGGGATCTATAAACTCACCTTAGCAGCACATAAGTTCATTCACCGAAATGTGACAGAAACTCGAAATGCAAGATAACCATAGATCTCAACCTAGAGAATATATGTTGGTCAATACATGTCTAACAAGCTAGGTCGGGTCATAGTGTATCACAATCCTAATGCTCGAGCCTGACGTGCAAAAGTTAACAAAAGTCATCTCAAAAGTCAGTCTGACCCAATATGATCTTTAAATCTATACTTGTTTATTAACATAGTATAAGTCTTGATAATTGAACGAATTTATAGTTTATCAAACTCAAAATATTATTTATTTCAGGAGCTATATTATATTTGAATTATCATGGCAATCGAAAATATTTTATTATTTCACATAGTTTCCAATACTTGTAAAATCAGATTATAGTGTTTATAAAGATTTAAAACATGATAAGACAGTCAACTTTGACAATTGATCAACAAAACAAAACGTGTCTTATATAGAAATTTATTTACTCGATTAGTAATATCTGAAAATTCAATTTATCAATCTCATAGACAAGTTGTTTAAATATTAATTTACAGTTTCAAACGCAATTTCAATTAACGTTAACCATAATTCAGTTGACCATATCTTTTAATCCGTTCATCAAAATCACGCGATTTCTAAATGAAAAGTTATTAATTTTTCGATAGCTTTCCAACGACATGCATATCATATACTTTATATCAGTAACATATGTATTAAATTCGTGATTCATCATAAACTATATAATGACAAAATTAAAGCATACAAGCATTCATAAACATATATACTCGAGCACTAGACGTGGATACACTATTAATATATAAAAGATAAGATATGAATGCTCACGTATCAATATTGTGATTCAATATTGTAGGAAAGTACGTAGACGCAACGGAGATGATAAACACTAGTTTGACTCATGAGAAATACTCCCGAACCATACCCATAACTTCCATAACTATAACCCATAATTTCCTTAGCTCTATCCCTCTCGAAAAACTCGTTTTGAAATATCTTGCTCATAACCTCGTCGTAGTATTTTATGTATAATACTAATAATAATAATAATACTAATACTCCTAACAATAATAATGATTAATAATAATAATAATAATAATAATAATAATAATAATAATAATAATAATAATAATAATAATAATAATAATAATAATAATAATAATAATAATAATAATAATACAGAGATAGATTTGAGTGTGTGTGTAAGAAGCCAGAAATCGACGAGCTTTATATACATCACCTGGCCAGCCATCCCATGCGATCACATGGTTTCGAAGGCCTTTGGCCATGCGATCGCATGGCCTCCCCTTACAGCTCACATTATTTTGTTGTTTTGCTTGTCGACATAATTAAATAAATATATAATATATATAATTTATATTTTAATTATATATTATATTATATTCTCGTGCCTAGTTATCTTGTAATTTTGGTTCCGATGTCTTGTACACTTACGTTCGACTTATGTCCCGGTTCTGATTTTTCGAACGTCCTTTCGTACGCTTAGAAAACTTGTACTTTACTTTTTGTGATTCGTACCTTTGTCAAAATATAGTCTTAAATTATCAATAAACTATATTACTCAAAGTGTATCTTGAACTTTCGAGTGTTTTGGTTATTTGCTTCTTTAAATCATTATCTCGTTATTTATCAAAGTATATTTAATAATATTATTTTAAATCAAAACATTTTATGACCAAGTTAATATTATATTTTATTACTTTGTAAAATATATATTCAAATTATGTTATTTAAACAAAAACATTTTAACAATCAATTCCTATTATATCTAAAAATGTTTTCGCACGTTTGAAATTAAATCAATCAAATATTACAAAATTTGGTTCTCCATTATCTTTTGTCAAACTTTCATTAATTGACACTTTGTTCTTACTTGCAGATCACTTTACCATTTATTCCGAATACCGTTAAAAAGGAACGATTTCTCAAATCAATGTGAACCTCACAACAGAGACCCGTAACAATATCATAATCCTTAAGGGACTCGATAAATATATTTTAATTCAATCGTTTGGCATTATCTTTTAACTCCGTAGTTAAATATATAAATTAGATATTCAAACCAATAAGTTTAATGTATAGTATTATACAATTAATACTTTGTTAACTTTTTCTAGTTATAATATACACATATCTATTTACACATAATTGTTCGTGAATCGTCGAGAACAGTCGAAGGGTAACTGAATATATGAAAGTAGTTTAAAAATTTTGAGGTTCAACTTCACAGGCTTTGCTCATCGTGTCGGAAACATTAATCATTTAAAGATTAAGTTTAAATTTGGTCAGAAATTTCCAGGTCGTCACACTTACGTTCATCGTGAAGCTCAAGATAAACTTGAACCCAGATCCGAAAAGTGTTTATTTGTTGGTTACCCGACTGATTCTTTTGGATATTTATTTTACAACCCTACTGAGAAAAAATTATGTGTGTCTCGAAGGGGAGTCTTCCTTGAAAAGGATCTCATATCAAAAGGAACCAGTGGGAGCAAAATTGACCTTAAAGAAATTCAAGAATCAACCGACATGGAAATCGATATTGGAACTGATTCTCCTCAAGAGAAGAGGAGCCTGCAGTTGAAAGAGAAACTGACCTACATCCACCACCCATACATAGACCTGATAGAGTGCGTCGAACACCAAAGAAATATAGTTTACACATATTTGAGGGTGATGATGAAAATATAGATTTTGATGAACCTATTACCTATCAGGAAGTGATGACAGGCCCCGAGTCTGTCAAATGGAAGGAGGCTATGGACAACGAGATCCAATCCATGCATGATAATCAAGTCTGGACCTTGATTAATCATATACCAGGTACTAAAACCATTGGGTGTAAGTGGGTCTTCAAGAAGAAGACCGATATGGATGGAAATGTACACACATTCAAAGTCTGACTGGTGGCTAAGGGTTACACGTAACAATATGGTGTAGATTATGATGAAACTTTTTCACCAACAGCTATGTTGAAATCCATTAGAATACTTCTTGCCTTAGCTGCATTTTATGACTATGAGATATGGCAAATGGATGTAAAAACAGCTTTTCTTAATGGTAAGCTAACAGAGGATGTGTTTATGACACAACCTGAGGGTTATGTACATCGTAAGTATCCTAATAGTGTGTGCAAGCTTTAAAAGTCCATTTATGGACTTAAACAAGCTTCTCGTAGCTGGAATCTTTGCTTTAATGAGAAGATCAAAGAATTTGATTTTATTAGAGGCGAAGATGAGCCATGTGTCTATGTTAGGTCTAGTGAGAGTGTTGTAGTCTTCCTTATACTATATGTTGATGACATATTACTGATGGAAAATGATATCCCGACATTGAAAGATGTCAAAGCTTGGCTAAGGAAATGTTTATCCATGAAAGACATAGGAGATGCATCATATATTTTGGAAATAAAGATCTAGCGAGATAGGTCAAGGAGATTAATTGGGCTAAACCAAAGTGCATATATAGATAAGATACTGAAGAAATTTGGTATGCATAACTCCAAGAAAGGGTGCGTTCCTATGAATCCTGGAATGATATTGAGCAAGTCTCAATGTCCTAATTCTGACTTGGAGTCAGCTACCATGAGTCGGACTCCATATGCTTCAGCTATAGGATCGATCATGTATGCGATGATATGCCCTAGGCCTGACGTGTTGTATGCACTAAGCATGACTAGTTGTTATCAGGCCAATCCTGGTGAAGCTCATTTGATAGCAGTCAAGAACATTCTTAAGTATCTTAGGAGGACTAAAGAAATGTTCTTGGTCTTTGGTGGGAATGACGAGCTGAGCGTCAAAGGATACTCTGACGCTAGTTTTCAATCAGATAGAAATGATTGCTCTTCACAATCAGGATTTGTATTTATGTTGAACGGTAGAGCCGTTACATGGAGAAGTGGCAAGCAAAGTACTATTGCTGATTCTACGATAAAAGCCGAGTATATAGCGGTAAATGAAGCTGCTAAAGAGGCCATGTGGATAAAGAAATTCATCAGGGATCTGGGTGTCGTTCCTACAATCCATGATCCTATTGAGATTTTCTGCGACAATGTGAGTACGGTTGTCTTGGCTCAAGAACCGAGGTCACAAAAGCGAACACGGCACATACTCAGAAAGTACCATTACATCCGTCAACTTGTAACAGAAAATGACATATTATTAAGTAGAGTAGACATGACTAAGAACTTGGCTGATCCTTTCACCAAGCCTTTGCCACAGACTAAGCAATGATGCTCATAGCATGTCTATTGGCATTCGTGTCACTGATGATAAATTTGATTGTATTTTTATGTTAAGTTTAAAACTTTAAACATTGGGTAATAATATATGTTGAAATTGATCTGATGATTAATATATTGAGATTATATTATACGCACGATGCGGTCATTTCATTGTATATTGCCATGTTTCATTTTGCATGTTTTAACTTCCAATGAATATTATTTCATAAACTTTCACACTGGGTCATTCTCTAAGGAAGAGAGAATTAAATTAAGGCTGCTATGAAGTGTAGTAATATAGGCTTATATGAAACTACATTCGTGAGGAACTTGATAGTTGATTCAAGGTTCTGGAATGACCACAATTAGACATTACTTCATGGTTTTAAGTCAAAAGGTAAGCTCTAAAATGGCAACATCATTTATCCTAGAGTGGATATGTATGAGAAATCCTGACACAAACTATGTTATACTTTGACCTGTTTCTAACGCTGTGTGTAAATGCCGGTCATAAGGTAGCAGATTGGGTATATCATGGAATGTGGTGGATGTCTATACAGTTGAAGCAATTTGTTCCTTCTTCTTTAAGCGAGTTTAAGCGCTATCTCTGGCCCCTCGTTGATTTGTGCTGAATTAAATGCATGGCCATGCTACGAATGAAATAATGAAATTGACACTTAAATGCATGGCCATACAATTGCAGTCTATTTGATCGCCACAAATCTCTACTTGGAAACATAATCTTGAACGATGATGATTGACACTTAACCATGTCACACGTTCATATAGATATCTTGAACAAAAGGATGATTGATATAAATCAAAATATAGGAGTGTAACTGATGCGGGTGAGCTGGGCAATGTAACCAGCAACACAACCAGCACGAGCTCGAAAGATGTTACACCCGAATCAGGCCAAGCAATGGTTGTGTTGCCATCTATTTCTTATCATCTAAGTGTTTTTAGAGCTGATTCAAGGAGCTCAGGGGTGACCCTACTTCAGTCCTTAAATTGAAGTAGTTAAGTTTTCATGAATAAAGTTTTGATAGTTGAAGGCAAGCCAGCAACGAAGAAGAACCAGTTAGCTGAACCAGCAAATGAGCTTTAGTTCAGTCAGTAAAGCTTTGATTCAATCAGCCGGGTAACCAGCAAATCGAACCAGCAAAGTGATACTTAAACGTGCCAGCTAGTTCAACCAGCTGAAGAATTTTAAGTTCAACCAGCACACGAAACTTAGTTCAACCAGTAGGCGACGCTATTTTCTTTCTAAAGGGTCAGCTTGCTGATACGATTCAAAGTTTATCTAATGCTTTCAATAAACCGGTCAGGTCATGTGCTTAACACATGTGTGGCTGTTCTAGAATGTTCAGCTGTCCAAGGAAGATTCTTATCTATCATTGGCTGCTTTTTATCATGGGAGGAGCACTACCAAATGGCAGGCTTTTGCATATTGTGTCCTTTATTCTTATTGGCTAATTTGTAATTGCTTGTCCTTTTTGTCTCCATTTCCTTTTTATGTTTTTATCTTTCCTAGAAAGTAGCTGTTAAGCTTCTCCTATAAATAGAGAGCTCTTGTAATTGTAAAACTTGGTTGATGATTGAATGAAAAGTTTGATAGAGCTTATCTATTTGCAAAATCTATGTGTCTTTACGAATCTTTGATTCCGGTGGCTAAGAGTGATTTCTTTATCAGTGTTTGTGGTGTTACTTTATCAAACATTGTGGTGAAATCCAAATCTTTATATCTGATATTATAGTTGTGGTGGAATCTTTATCAGCTGTAGTTGAAGATTTGGAGTGTTTCTAGATCTCTAATTATGGTGGTATCTTTATCAATTTGAGGTTTAGATTCTCCTATCCTTTGTGTTCTTATTTCAGAGTTTTATGCTCTGTTTTGGGGCTGTTACTATTACAAATTGGGGATTTTCTATTCAGATATGTTGGGTGAATAAAGCTTGTTCTAAATTACGTTTTTAAAGTCATAATCACGCATCAAAGTGGTATCAGAGCTTAGGTTGTTCAATCAAAGATTTCTTATCATTTTTATTGTTGTTTCAGTTCATACTCTATTTTTGAGCTGAAAAGCTTATTCCAGATCTGATTTGAAATGGCTGAGATTCCAAGAAACATGACTCTTGAAGAAGCTCATAATCTTAGAAGAGATAGAGCTATTGAAGCTCTACAACATCAGATGGAAAAAATGGTTAATTTGTTGGAAGATGGTGTGCCTAGAAGAAATAGACCCAGATCTGAAAATGGAGATACAACTATTGTGTCTTCTAGTACTGAATCTGAAGATGGTAGCCATAGATATACTGATGGATCTCATGCTTCTTCACAAAGAAGAAGAAGACATAGGAAAAAATCTGATGATTTGAAAGATATCAAGATAGATCCACCTGATTTTGAAGGATCCTCTAATCCTGAAGATTACTTTGAATGGGTTCAGGCCATGGATAGAATTATGGAGGTTAAAGGCTATGATGATAAAAAGGCCTTTAAAGTTGCTGTAATTAGATTAAAGAAGTATGCTTCAATATGGTATGATAATCAAAAAAAGAAAGGCAATATGAAGGGAAGAAAACAATCAAAACCTGGTCCAAGTTAAAAGAGTGTATGCAAAAGAGGTTTGTTCCTCAAGCTTACAAGCAAGAGCTGTATATCCAGATGAATACACTAAAGCAAGGCAGCATGAATGTTGTTGATTACATCAGAGAGTTTGAGTAGCTCAAGATTCGTACAAATGTTAAAGAAGCTGAAGAACACACTATAGCAAGATTCGTTGGAGGCTTAAATATTTCTATTGTTGATCAAGTTGAAATGCAGCCTCTATGGACTTTTGAGAGTGCTTGCAAGCTGGCTATTCAAGTAGAGAAACAAACAAAGAAGAAAATTAATTTTAAGTCTTATTCCAAGCCAGCTGTGCTGCCTATGAAGGGTCAGTCATCTATGCTGCCTAAGTATAACTAGGCAGCATCAAAAGTATCTAAAGACAAAGAGTAGGTTGTAGCTGGTCCTAAATATGATAGAAGGAAATGCTTCAAGTGCCATGGATTTGGGCATTTTCAAGCTCAATGTCCTAACCAGCGTGCTCTTACATTAAAGGAGATTGAAGATTTGGAAAGGGGTTTTGAAACTGAACCAGCATATGATGAATCTGATAGTGAAGAGTTTGTTGCTGCTGATATTGGAGAGTTTTTAGTGGTTCGAAGAGTAATGCACTCAGCTGAGACTATTGAAGATAAGAGCCAGCGTGAAAACATCTTTCATTCAAGGTGCACAGTCAAGGGCAAAGTGTGCAGCCTTATTGTTGATGGAGGCATCTGTGCAAATGCAGCATCTGCTCACATGGTAGAAAAGCTTGAGCTGGTTACAAAGAAGCATCCTCATCCATACAAACTTCAATGGCTTAACCAAAGCAGTGAGGTAAATGTTACTCGCCAAGTTACTGTTCCATTTTCTATTGGTACTGTTTATCAAGATGAGATCACTTGTGATGTTATTCCTATGAATGCTTTTCATTTGCTGCTTGGTAGACCTTGGTTATTTGATAAGTATGTCTATCATAATGGACATCAAAATACTTACTCGCTGTATGTGAATGGAAAGAAGATCACCCTCACTTCTTTAAAGTCTAGTGAAATACCTAGAGCTGACCCTACTGTTAAGAATGATAAAACTTTGTTTATGACTCAAGCTGAAGTTGATACTGAGTTAAAGGGTGGTACTGGTGCTTATTTATTGCTGATGGTTGAAAGTGATGAGTTAAACCGGCATGATGAAATACTAGCTAGGGTAAAGCCATTATTATCCGAATTTGCTGATGTGTTTCCTACTGAGTTACCTACTGGTTTACCACTAATTAGGGGTATTGAACATCAAATTAATCTTGTACCTGAATCTGTTCTTCCTAATAAAGCAGCTTATCGATGTTCCCCTCATGAAGCAAAAGAATTAGAAAAGCAAGTTAATGAGCTGGTTGCAAAGGGGTATGTTAGAACCAGCATGAGTCCTTGTTCAGTACCAGCTTTGTTAGTTCCAAAGAAAGATGGTTCTATGAGAATGTGTGTAGACAGCAGAGCTATTAACAACATCACCATCAAGTATAGGTATCCCATACCTAGATTAGATGATATGCTAGATGAGCTGCATGGTTCTTGTATATTCTCCAAAGTTGATCTTAGAAGTGGGTATCATCAGATTCGAATGAAAGAAGGAGATGAATGGAAGACAGCTTTCAAGATCAAGGGTGGATTGTTTGAATGGCTGGTTATGCCTTTTGGATTATCTAATGCACCCAGCACATTCATGAGACTTATGAATGAAGTGCTCAGGCCACTTATTGGTCAGTTTGTGGTTGTTTACTCAAAAACTAAAGAAGAACACTTGGATCATTTGAGGAAAGTATTTGCACTGTTAAGGCTGTATCAATTATATGCAAAGCTGGAGAAGTGTGATTTCTTTGTCAGCAAAGTAGTGTTTCTTTGGTATGTGGTTTCTGAAGAAGGCATTTCAATGGATCCATCTAAAGTGGAAGCCATCAGATCATGGCCTAGTCCTTCTTCCATCACTGAAGTCAGAAGTTTTCATGGTTTAGCTTCATTTTATAGAATATTTATCAAAGACTTCTCCATAATTGTTGCTCCAATTACTGATTGTTTGAAGAAAGGGGTATTTGAATGGTCCAGTTCTGCACAATCAGCATTTGAATCATTGAAAGAGAAGCTAAGTTCAGCACCTATACTTGCTTTACCTAATTTTGATATGCTGTTTGAACTTGAATGTGATGCAAGTGGTGTTGGCATTGGAGTTGTGTTAGTGCAAGGAAAAAGACTAGTAGCTTATTTCAGTGAAAAGCTAAATGGGTCAAAGCTGAATTATAGCACTTATGATAAAGAGTTTTATGCCATCATTCGAGCTGTTGATCATTGGTCACATTATTTGAAGCCAAGGCAGTTTGTTCTCTTTTCTGATCATCACATTAATGGGCAGCACAAATTAAATTCAAGGCATGCAAAATGGGTTAAATTCTTGCAGATGTACTCCTTTGTGTCTAAACACAAGGCTGGTACTTTTAATGTTGTTGATGATGCTCTTTCAAGAAGATATTCTTTGTTGTCAATTCTAGAAGCTAGAATTCTTGGATTCTCATTTCTTAAGGAGTTGTATGAAGCTGATCCAGACTTTGCTCCAATTTTGAATTGTTCACCTGCTGAGTTTAAAAGAGATTATGTTGAACATTATGGTTTTCTATTCAAGGGCAGTAGATTGTGCATCTCAAAAGATTCAATCAAGGAGTTGCTGATTAGAGAAGCACATGGAGGGGGTCTAGCTGGTCATTTTGGGATTAACAAGACATTGGATATCCTAAGTGAACACTTCTACTGGCCATGTATGGATAAAGATGTTAAAGCTGTGATTAATGTTGTGCTACCTGCTGTCAAGCTAAGTCAACTTTTCACAAGGGTTTATATACTCCTCTTCCTGTCCCCAACTAGCCATGGGAAGATTTAAGCATGGATTTCATTGTTGCTTTACCGAGAACTCGGCGAGGCAAAGATTCTATTATGATTGTTGTTGATAGATTTTCAAAGATGGCTCATTTCATAGCATGCAACAAAACCAATGATACTACTATTGTTGCTGCTTTATTCTTCAAAGAGATTGTTTGTCTTCATGAAGTGCCAAAAACCATTGTGTCTGATCGAGATACAAAGTTCTTAAGTTATTTTTGGAAGACATTATGGAAGTTGCTTGGTACTAAGCTTTTGTTCAGCACTTCTCACCATCCCCAAACTGATGGCCAAATTGAAGTTACTAATAGAACAGTGGGAATGCTGCTTAGAACACTTGTAAAGAAGAGTTTGAAGGAGTGGGATCTGAAGCTTGCTCATGCTGAATTTGCTTTCAACAGAGCACCTAATTACTCCACTGGAAAATCACCATTTGAAATCTGCTATGGTACAAATCCACTCACACCCATTGATCTGATTCCTTTTGCAATTGATCCTAAGGAAAGTGTTGAGGCAGTAGCAAAGGCCAAAGAAATGAAGAAGCTGTATGAACAAGTGAGGGCCAAAATTGAGAAGACCAACCAGCAATACAAGGCTAAAGCTAACCAGCACAGAAAGCAGCCCACTTTTATTCCTGGTGATCTTGTTTGGATTTATCTAAGGAAGGAAAGGTTCCCAGTAAAAAGGAAGAACAAGCTGATGCCAAGAGCTGAGGGTCCATTTAAAGTGTTGAAAAAAGTTGGTGATAATGCTTATAAGGTCGAGCTGCCTGGTGATACTGCTGTGTCTAGCACTTTTAATGTGGGTGATTTGATGCCATACTTGGAAGATGACAACCTCGAGAACTTGAGGTCAAGTTCCTTTTTAGAGGTGGAGGATGATGCGGGTGAGTTGGGCAATGTAACCAGCAACACAGCCAGCACGAGCTCAAAAGATGTTACACCCGAATCAGGCCAAGCAATGGTTGTGTTGCCATCTATTTCTTATCATCTAAGTATTTTTGGAGCTGATTCAAGAAGCTCAGGGGTGACCCTACTTCAGTCCTTAAACTGAAGTAGTTAAGTTTTCATGAATAAAGTTTTGATAGTTGAAGGCAAGCCAGCAACGAAAAAGAACCAGCTAGCTGGACCAGCAAATGAGCTTTAGTTCAGTCAGTAAAGCTTAGATTCAATCAGCTGGGTAACCAGCAAATCAAACCAGCAAAGTTATACTTAGACGAGCCAGCTAGTTCAACCAGCTGAAGAATTTTAAGTTCAACCAGCACACGAAACTTAGTTCAGCCAGCAGGCGACGCTATTTTCTTTCTAAAGGGCCAGCTTGCTGATACGATTCAAAGTTTATCTAATGTTTTCAATAAACTGGCCAGGTCATGTGCTTAACACGTGTGTGGCTGTTCTAGAATGTTCAGCTGTCCAAGGAAGATTCTTATTTATCATTGGCTGCTTTTTATCATGGGAGGAGCACTACCAAATAGCAGGCTTTTGCATATTGTGTCCTTTATTCTTATTGGCTAATTTGTAATTGTTTTTCCTTTTTGTCTCCATTTCCTTTTTATGTTTTTGTCTTTCCTAGAAAGTAGCTGTTAAGCTTCTCCTATAAATAGAGAGCTCTTGTAATTGTAAAACTTGGTTGATGATTGAATGAAAAGTTTGATAGAGCTTATCTATTTACAAAATCTCTGTGTCTTTACGAATCTTTGATTCCGGTGGCTAAGAGTGGTTTCTTTATCGGTGTTTGTGGTGTTACTTTATCAAACATTGTGGTGAAATCCAAATCTTCATATCTGATATTATAGTTTTGGTGGAATCTTTATCAGCTGTAGTTGAAGATTTGGAGTGTTTCTAGATCTCTAATTGTGGTGGTATCTTTATCAATTTGAGGTTTAGATTCTCCTATCTTTTGTGTTCTTATTTCAGAGTTTTATACTCTGTTTTGGGGCTGTTACTATTACAAATTGGGGGTTTTCTATTCAGATCTGTTGGGTGAAGAAAGTTTGTTCTAAATTGCGTTTTTAAAGTCATAATCACCCATCAGTAAACGTAGCAGACTAGTTGTTACACATTGTGTGTCTTTAAGACTAGCCAATATTATTAATGTCAGTGCAAGTGGGAGTCTGTTGAAAATATGTTCTCGGGTTGGCTATGGTTTGACCGTGGTACATATATGCCCATGACATTAAATAATAAAAGTCCATTTATCCTATTCGGTTACACACAAAGGTCAATCATAAATTGTTTGATATACCTTCTAATCGGAAATTAATTTATTAATTATTAGTTAATGGTTTAATAAATTAAGTAAGTTTTTTTTATGTGTATACATATATTTACAAATCTAAATATGTAGAGATTTGATTAGATTTTTCAAATCATATTTTATATAAGATATAAGATTTGATTTGATTTATAAAATATGATTTGATTTTGTAAATGTTATTTTATATAAAGATTTGATTTTGCAAATCTTTCCAAATATTTATTTATTATATTTGTACTAGATGTATTATTGTATCAATTATGTAATATGTAATACCAAGTCTTGGTATTTATGTTACTAAAGATACAAAACACACATACAAAAATGCTATTTCTCTTTCTCATTTTCAAGTAATCAAAATACTTGAAAATTCGATCTTCAGAAGGCTACAAAGGTTGTATTCTAATCTTCTCTTTGTTCGGTTTCATTAATTTGTTTTGTTTACTAAAGTTTTGTACAATGATCTGTGGAAGAGTATGATTTTGTAAAGTTTTAAAAATGCTTTTGCTCGCTTAGAATTTGTATCATACTCCAACATTTTGATCATCACTTATCAGTGGTTGCTTCATCCATGTATAAAGGCCACCATCTTCTATGCCTCAAGTAATTAAGCCTTTTCACATCTATCATGATGTAAGTGGACATAAGTCATTGCTTAATGTCTTTCAAGACCGGAACCATGATGGCCATCGTAATTGATGCGAGGTCTGTGGTACGATAATCTGATTATCAATGTCGAGTGCATATGTTACATCCCTTTGCTAATTATGATGCTTCACATGCAGATGAATTATAATGTTACATTGTTGATTTATTTATCCAATTAGCACTTTACTAATATAACAATATATAATACGATTTCATCTAAGGTATTTTTTTGTAAACCTCAAAGTTTGATCCTGTCCTTTGCGTGGCAATGAATGTTACATGTAATGACGTAATGTTGGATTGACAAAATGCTGCTACGACAGAGACATTTTGCAGAATATAGTTAGTATCTTGGAAGGGAGGTAAATATCAATGTTTTGATTTTTGGGAATGGATGAAAGCTGGAAAAGGGAGGAACAAACACAAGTTTTTTGGCAATAAAAGGATGTACAAAACACAAGTTATTCTTCAAGATTATTTTTATGTAAAATACAAGCTTAAGTTAAATTTGTCGTTAAAGAAAAATACAAAGACGATTATATGGCCATGATGTTTTTAAAAAGGTAACCCAGTTTAGAGAATTTTCTGAAAAATTAAATCATGGGTATTCCTTTTCTTTGAGGAATGCAAGCTCTCCGTGTAGTTGTGTATAAGTTCTGATCTCAAGTTTTTTGGTATTTTTTGCAGAATAAATGGTGGAGGTGAGGATCACAATAAGACGCGTGGTTATGATTTGAGATAATGATATCCCCTTTAACTATTAGTAAGGGATAGATGATTCATACTTTGTAAGGGATGGGTCATAGTTAAGAAAGGAATGATGAGTCATTGTTAAAACAAGAGATGGGTGACTTGTGTTTAAAGATCTTTTTGTATATAACCATATATGTAGTTGCTTAAGTTATTAGTTGGAGAACCCGTATGTAGTTTATTTAATAGGTCATAATGTTGGAGATATGGAGAACTTTAAACAATTAGAGGGAAGATTCCAGGAAACTCACACAAAGCTTTCACGAAGTTGTTAGGAAACTCACATGTAGCTTCCACGAAGTTGTTAGGAAACTCACATGTAGCTTCCACGAAGTTGTGAGAAAATTCACATGTAACTTCCGCGAAGCTGTCAGGAAACTCACATGTAGCCTCCATGAAGCTGTCAGGAAACTCACATGAAGCTTCAAGGAATTGTTTTTAGCTTACTCCTTAAACCATTCTATAAATAGACCCTCTTGTAACTCATTGTAAACACACCACAAATATTCAGTAATTCGTTCTCGAGATGTTACTTTTGATGAAGATTCGGTCTATGGCAAACCGGAAACGGGGAGTCCTAAACCGGGTTATGTTACTTTTGACGATGTTTCTATTGATGATCTAACAGGTTCTAGAGGGAGTACGGGAAACAATGAATTACCAACAAACGGTGAGGCGTCGAAAAATGCTAATGATAGGGATGGTTCGGAAAGCGGTGATGATTTCGAACATAGTGCGAGTTCTAGTGATGAGGAGGACATAAATGAAACCTGTAATGTCCCGTTCTTATTGATTAAAAACGTTCCATATTAATTGATTTCGTTGCGAGGTTTTGACCTCTATATGAGACGTTTTTCAAAGACTGCATTCATTTTTAAAACAAACCATAACCTTTATTTCATAAATAAAGGTTTAAAAAGCTTTACGTAGATTATCAAATAATGATAATCTAAAATATCCTGTTTACACACGACCATTACATAATGGTTTACAATACAAATATGTTACATCGAAATCAGTTTCTTGAATGCAGTTTTTACACAATATCATACAAACATGGACTCCAAATCTTGTCCTTATTTTAGTATGCAACAGCGGAAGCTCTTAGTATTCACCTGAGAATAAACATGCTTTAAACGTCAACAAAAATGTTGGTGAGTTATAGGTTTAACCTATATATATCAAATCGTAACAATAGACCACAAGATTTCATATTTCAATACACATCCCATATATAGAGATAAAAATCATTCATATGGTGAACACCTGGTAACCGACATTAACAAGATGCATATATATAAGAATATCCCCATCATTCCGGGACACCCTTCGGATATGATATAAATTTCGAAGTACTAAAGCATCCGGTACTTTGGATGGGGTTTGTTAGGCCCAATAGATCTATCTTTAGGATTCGCGTCAATTAGGGTGTCTGTTCCCTAATTCTTAGATTACCAGACTTAATAAAAAGGGGCATATTCGATTTCGATAATTCAACCATAGAATGTAGTTTCACGTACTTGTGTCTATTTTGTAAATCATTTATAAAACCTGCATGTATTCTCATCCCAAAAATATTAGATTTTAAAAGTGGGACTATAACTCACTTTCACAGATTTTTACTTCGTCGGGAAGTAAGACTTGGCCACTGGTTGATTCACGAACCTATAACAATATATACATATATATCAAAGTATCTTCAAAATATATTTACAACACTTTTAATATATTTTGATGTTTTAAGTTTATTAAGTCAGCTGTTCTCGTTAGTAACCTACAACTAGTTGTCCACAGTTAGATGTACAGAAATAAATCGATAAATATTATCTTGAATCAATCCACGACCCAGTGTATACGTATCTCAGTATTGATCACAACTCAAACTATATATATTTTGGAATCAACCTCAACCCTGTATAGCTAACTCCAACATTCACATATAGAGTGTCTATGGTTGTTCCGAAATATATATAGATGTGTCGACATGATAGGTCGAAACATTGTATACGTGTCTATGGTATCTCAGGATTACATAATATACAATACAAGTTGATTAATTTATGGTTGAAATAGATTTGTTACCAATTTTCACGTAGCTAAAATGAGAAAAATTATCCAATCTTGTTTTACCCATAACTTCTTCATTTTAAATCCATTTTGAGTGAATCAAATTGCTATGGTTTCATATTGAACTCTATTTTATGAATCTAAACAGAAAAAGTATAGGTTTATAGTCAGAAAAATAATTTACAAGTCGTTTTTGTAAAGGTAGTCATTTCAGTCGAAAGAACGACGTCTAGATGACCATTTTAGAAAACATACTTCCACTTTGAGTTTAACCATAATTTTTGGATATAGTTTCATGTTCATAATAAAAATCATTTTCTCAGAATAACAACTTTTAAATCAAAGTTTATCATAGTTTTTAATTAACTAACCCAAAACAGCCCGCGGTGTTACTACGGTGTTGTTTGTTTTTTAAGATGTTTTTGTCTGAAGATCTGCGGACCATGCCTGTAAAGAATATGTGATCTGAAGGTCTGTATATTGAATAGTGAAGACTATTTGTTTTTATGTCTGCAGAATAACTTAATTCTGTCTGCAGCACTTAGAAGCATATTTCTAAGTCTGCGAGGCTGCAGACATAATAAGAGATTATTTTATCTTATGTCTTTAGAAAAACAAATTGTCTGCAGTAAAAATGTCTGCGAGTACGCAGACATAAGACATAATAAGGTCTGCAGAGAGAAAAACAAACAACACCTACGACTGCGTAAATCCGGTTTTACGGTGTTTTTCGTGTTTCCAGGTTTTAAATCATTAAGTTAGCATATCATATAGATATAGAACATGTGTTTAGTTGATTTTAAAAGTCAAGTTAGAAGGATTAACTTTTATTTGCGAACAAGTTTAGAATTAACTAAACTATGTTCTAGTGATTACAAGTTTAAACCTTCGAATAAGATAGCTTTATATGTATGAATCGAATGATGTTATGAACATCATTACTACCTCAAGTTCCTTGGATAAACCTACTAGAAATGAAAAAAATAGATCTAGCTTCAAAGGATCCTTGGATGGCTTGAAAGTTCTTGAAGCAGAATCATGACACGAAAACAATTTCAAGTAAGATTTCCACTCGAAATAAGATTGTTATAGTTATAGAAATTGAATTAAAGTTTGAATATGATTATTACCTTGTATTAGAAAGATAACCTACTGTAAGTAACAAAGGTTTCTTGATCTTGAATGATTACTTGGAATGGATTTAGAAAACTTGGAAGTAAACTTGCAATCTTGGAAGTATTCTTGATTTTATGAAACTAGAACTTTTGGAATTTATGAAGAACACTTAGAACTTGAAGATAGAACTTGAGAGAGATCAATTAGATGAATAAAATTGAATAATTAAAGTGTTTGTAGGTGTTTTTGGTCGTTGGTGTATGGATTAGATATAAAGGATATGTAATTTTGTTTTCATGTAAATAAGTCATGAATGATTACTCATATTTTTGTAATTTTATGAGATATTTCATGCTAGTTGCCAAATGATGGTTACCACATGTGTTAGGTGACTCACATGGGCTGCTAAGAGCTGATCATTGGAGTGTATATACCAATAGTACATACATCTAAAAGCTGTGTATTTTACGAGTACGAATACGGGTGCATACGAGTAGAATTATTGATGAAACTGAAAGAGGATGTAATTGTAAGCATTTTTGTTAAGTAGAAGTATTTTGATAAGTGTCTTGAAGTCTTTCAAAAGTGTATGAATACATATTAAAACACTACACGTATATACATTTTAACTGAGTCGTTAAGTCATCGTTAGTCGTTACATGTAAATGTTGTTTTGAAACCTTTAGGTTAACGATCTTGTTGAATGTTGTTAACCCATTGTTTATTATAACAAATGAGATGTTAAATTGTTATATTATCATGATATTATGATATATAATATATCTTAGTATGATATATATACAGTTAAATGCCGTTACAACGATAATCGTTACATATATGTCTCGTTTCGAAATCATTAAGTTAGTAGTCTTATTTTTACATATGTATTTCATTGTTAATACACTTAATAATATATTTAATTATCATTTAACATAATTAACCAAGTGTATCAATATCTTAATATGATTAATATGTACCTAGTAAGACGTTGTTATAACGATAATCGTTATATATATCGTTTTCGAGTTTCTTAAATTAATAGTCTCATTTTTATGTATATAACTCATTGTTAAAATACCTAATGAGATAAATACTTATAATAAAATCATGTAAACTATATATATAACCATATATATGTCATCGTATAGTTTTTACAAGTTTTAACGTTCGTGAATCACCGGTCAACTTGGGTCGTCAATTGTCTATATGAAACCTATTTCAATTAATTAAGTCTTAACAAGTTTGATTGCTTAACATGTTGGAAATACTTAATCATGTAAATAATAATTTCATTTAATATATATATATATATATATATATATATATATATATATATATATATATATATATATATATATATATATATATATATATATATAAACATGGAAAAGTTCGGGTCACTACAGTACCTACCCGTTAAATAAATTTCGTCCCGAAATTTTAAGCAGTTGGAGGTGTTGACGTATCTTTTGGAAATAAATGCGGGTATTTCTTCTTCATCTGATCTTTACGCTCCCAGGTGAACTCGGGTCCTCTACGAGCATTCCATCGAACCTTAACAATCGGTATCTTGTTTTGTTTAAGTCTCTTAACCTCACGATCCATTATTTCGACGGGTTCTTCAATGAATTGAAGTTTTTCATTGATTTGGATTTCGTCCAACGGAATAGTGAGATCTTCTTTAGCAAAACATTTCTTCAAATTTGAGACGTGGAAAGTGTTATGTACAGCCGCGAGTTGTTGAGGTAGCTCCAGTTGGTAAGCTACTGGTCCGACACGATCTATAATCTTGAATGGTCCAATGAACCTTGGATTTAGTTTCCCCCGTTTACCAAATCGAACAACGCCTTTCCAAGGTGAAACCTTAAGCATGACCATTTCTCCAATTTCAAACTCTATATCTTTTCTTTTACTATCTGCGTAGCTCTTTTGTCGACTCTGGGCGGTTTTCAATCTTTGTTGAATTTGGATGATTTTCTCGGTAGTTTCTTGCATTATCTCCGGACCCGTAATCTGTCTATCCCCCACTTCACTCCAATAAATCGGAGACCTGCACTTTCTACCATAAAGTGCTTCAAACGGCGCCATCTCAATGCTTGAATGGTAGCTGTTGTTGTATGAAAATTCTGCTAACGGTAGATGTCGATCCCAACTGTTTCCGAAATCAATAGCACAAGCTCGTAGCATGTCTTCAAGTGTTTGTATCGTCCTTTCGCTCTGCCCATCAGTTTGTGGATGATAGGCAGTACTCATGTCTAGACGAGTTCCCAATGCTTGCTGTAATGTCTGCCAGAATCTTGAAATAAATCTGCCATCCCTATCAAAGATAATAGAGATTGGTATTCCATGTCTGGAGACGACTTCCTTCAAATACAGTCATGCTAACTTCTCCATCTTGTCATCTTCTCTTATTGGCAGGAAGTGTGCTGACTTGGTGAGACGATCAACTATTACCCAAATAGTATCATAACCACTTGCAGTCCTTGGCAATTTAGTAATGAAATCCATGGTAATGTTTTCCCATTTCCATTCCGGGATTTCGGGTTGTTGAAGTAGACCTGATGGTTTCTGATGCTCAGCTTTGACCTTAGAACACGTCAAACATTCTCCTATGTATTTAGCAACATCGGCTTTCATAACCGGCCACCAAAAATGTTTCTTGAGATCCTTGTACATTTTCCCCGTTCCAGGATGTATTGAGTATCTGGTTTTATGAGGTTCTCTAAGTACCATTTCTCTCATATCTCCAAATTTTGGTACCCAAATTCTTTCAGCCCTATACCGGGTTCCGTCTTCCCGAATATTAAGATGCTTCTCCGATCCTTTGGGTATTTCATCCTTTAAATTTTCCTCTTTTAAAACTCCTTGTTGCGCCTCCTTTATTTGAGTAGTAAGGTTAGTGTGAATCATTATATTCATAGATTTTACTCGAATGGGTTCTCTGTCCTTTCTGCTCAAGGCGTCGGCTACCACATTTGCCTTCCCCGGGTGGTAACGAATCTCAAAGTCGTAATCATTCAACAATTCAATCCACCTACGCTGCCTCATATTCAGTTGTTTCTGATTAAATATGTGTTGAAGACTTTTGTGGTCGGTATATATAATACTTTTGACCCCATATAAGTAGTGCCTCCAAGTCTTTAATGCAAAAACAACCGCGCCTTATTCCAAATCATGCGTCGTATAATTTTGCTCGTGAATCTTCAATTGTCTAGACGCATAAGCAATCACCTTCGTTCGTTGCATTAATACACAACCGAGACCTTGCTTTGATGCGTCACAATAAATCACAAAATCATCATTCCCTTCAGGCAATGACAATATAGGTGCCGTAGTTAGCTTTTTCTTCAATAATTGAAACGCCTCCTCTTGTTCATCCTTCCATTCAAATTTCTTCCCTTTATGCGTTAATGCAGTCAAGGTTTTTGCTATTTTGGAGAAATCTTGGATGAATCTTCTGTAATAACCAGCCAATCCTAAAAATTGACGTATATGCTTCGGAGTTTTTGGGGTTTTCCACTTTTCAACGGTTTCGATCTTTGCCGGGTCCACCTGGATACCTTCTTTGTTCACTATGTGACCGAGGAATTGAACTTCTTCCAACCAAAATGCACACTTTGAAAACTTAGCGTACAGTTTTTCTTTCCTCAATACTTCTAGCACTTTTCTCAAATGTTCTTCGTGCTCTTGATCATTCTTTGAGTAAATAAGTATGTCATCGATGAAAACAATGACAAACTTGTCAAGATATGGCCCACACACTCGGTTCATAAGGTCCATGAACACAGCTGGTGCGTTAGTCAATCCAAACGGCATAACCATAAACTCATAATGACCATAACACGTCCTAAAAGCAGTTTTTGGAATATCATCCTCCTTTACTCGCATTTGATGATATCCAGAACGTAAATCGATCTTCGAATAAACCGACGAGCCTTGTAGTTGATCAAATAAGTCGTCAATTCTCGGCAGTGGATAACGATTTTTGATGGTAAGTTTGTTCAACTCTCTGTAGTCAATACACAACCTAAACGTACCATCCTTCTTCTTGACAAACAAAACAGGAGCTCCCCATGGTGATGTGCTTGGTCGAATGAAACCACGTTCTAATAGTTCTTGCAGTTGGCTTTGCAGTTCTTTCATCTCGCTGGGTGCGAGTCTATAAGGAGCACGAGCTATTGGTGCAGCTCCTGGTACAAGATCTATTTGAAATTCAACAGATCGATGTGGAGGTAGTCCCGATAATTCTTTCGGAAATACATCGGGAAATTCTTTTGCGACGGGAACATCATTGATGCTCTTTTCTTCAGTTTGTACTTATAACAACCCTCATTTTTCGACTTCCGATTTTACTAAAATACCTAGAGTTGTTATATACGAATAAATTTAACGTTGACCGAATAAACGTACGCTTAAAATAAATAATATAATTATAAATATTATAAATAAGATTATGATATATAATATAACATAATTACATCAATGAATATATATATAATATTTATATTACTTTTGTTATTTAGTTAATAGAATATATAATTAACTAAATAATACATAATATTATAACATTTATAAAACTAATAAAAACTATAAATTAATAATCATAAATTTTAATTTTTATAAAAACTAAATATAATAATAATTTTTATATAAAATTCGTATTTAATAATTAAACAAATATAGAAATAAAATGTTAAATGTTCTTAGAAATATATTAAACAAATTTTTTTTTTAGAATTTTATACAAAAAAAAAATTCAAAACTATATCTACTTTTAATAAATAAATACAAAAATACAAACTACTTTTTCTTTTAAGATTTACTTTTAATAAAAATACAAACTACTTTTATTTTAATATTTACTTTTAATAAAAATACAAACTACTTTTTCTTATTTTAACTTTTAAGATTTACTTTTAATAAAAATACAAACTACTTTTTATTATTTTAACTTTTAAGATTTTACTTTTAATAAAAATACAAACTACTTTTTTTTATTTTAACTTTTAAAATTTACTTTTAATAAAAATACAAAATACTTTTTCTTATTTTAACTTTTAAGATTTTACTTTTAATAAAAATACAAACTACTTTTTCTTATTTTAACTTTTAAGGATTTACTTTTAATAAAAATACAAACTACTTTTTTTATTTTAACTTTTAAGATTTACTTTTAATAAAAATACAAAATACTTTTTCTTATTTTAACTTTTAAGATTTTACTTTTAATAAAAATACAAACTACTTTTTCTTACTTTAACTTTTATGATTTTACTTTTAATAAAAATACAAACTACTTTTTCTTATTTTAACTTTTAAGATTTACTTTTAATAAAAATACAAAATACATTTTCTTATTTTAACTTTTAAGATTTTACTTTTAATAAAAATACAAACTACTTTTTCTTATTTTAACTTTTAAGATTTTACTTTTAATAAAAATACAAACTACTTTTTCTTATTTTAACTTTTAAAATTTACTTTTAATAAAAATACAAACTACTTTTTCTTATTTTAACTTTTAAGATTTTACTTTTAATAAAAATACAAACTACTTTTTCTTATTTTTACTTTTAAGATTTACTTTTAATAAAAATACAAAATAATTTTTCTTATTTTAACTTTTAAGATTTACTTATTTTATTTTAATTTTTTTTTACCTAACATTTTCAACTATAAATACCACATACATTTCTTATTTTAAACTTACACCTTAATCTCTCATTTCTCTCTTAAAGAACTACTTCTAGTTGATATCTCGGTCACTTACTTGCTTTACTTTCCTTTCTTGCGTGGAATACTTCAACTGCTATTTAAGGTGAGTTTCATTTGCTCCCTTTTTATATATATTTTTGGGCTGAGAATACATGCGCTGATTTATAAATGTTTTACGAAATAGGCACAAGTACTAAAACTAATTCTATGTGGGTTTAAACCAGAAATATACCCTTAGCTTGGTAACATTAAACTACTTGTCTATGTACGGTAGGCGCGAATCCTAAAGATAGATCTATTGGGTCTGACAAACCCCATCCTGACTATGGGATGCTTTAGTACTTCGAGGTTATTTTAAACACACCTGATCTGGTGTACTTCAGAGGGTAAAACATGAACGTTAAGGCTTGTTACCGGGTGCCTACAACTTATAGAATGCTTTTATACACTTGCTAGTGTACGGATATTTATGAAACTGAAATCTTGTGGCCTATTATTATAACGGAAATGATTGATTTTGATAAACTAATGAACTCACCAACCTTTTTGGTTGACACTTTAAGCATGTTTTGTCTCAGGTGACGAATAAGATGATTGCCATGATTGCTACCTGATGAATTGAATGCTGCTACATGGAGTCTTCATTTCATTACATTTACTTTGCATTAAGACTATTATTATTATTTCAGTTTAAATTTGATGTAAAACTTTTAATGCTTCCGCTATTTTATTAATAAATGTTTTATTCAAAACGTCTCATATAGAGTCGTTCTCATTTATACAACTGTGATTTGATATAATTAGTCACAAATACCCTAGGCCCTAATTTGGGGATGTGACAGATTGGTATCAGAACAGGTTGTTGTAGAGAACCAGGATTGCATTTTATGTGTGCCTTATACAATTAGGTACCTTAGCAATGTAGGACTACAACTTTCCTTAACCATAGTGCCTTTAATTGTTGCCTTTAATTGATAAATGCTACACTATACCTTAGAAACTATACTTAAATCTTCTTAAGATTATAACATACACGATAATGTGAAATTACTCGAACGTCAACGCTAATTAAGGCCTAGGGTGATCCTTGGTACCACTATGGGACGCTTGTGGATTTCGAATGCCAAACTTAGATTTTGGTCGAGAATTCCTGGGCCAAACGGTAACAATTGATCATTCAAGTGACTCGGCGGTGGCATAGATGTTTGGGTATGGTGCACAATATCAAACCTGACTATAGTGATCATACAACACTTAGTCACTTACGCACTTAATAAGTGGTGAACTTATTAAGAACAACTCACCTAGTCATCTATCCTGGTTTTGTGTATTACATATGTATTACATGAAATATTATCCAAGATTTTTGAAACTCCTATAATTCATACTCAAACGTATATAACTCCCTGTTATATCACGAACCTATATGCCTTATGCCTTTATGCATCGGTTTGCGAACCGGGAAATGTCATTGGGTTATCACAGTATACGAATTGAAAGTCTTTAATCGAAAGATTATTAGATTACATACTTATCATTTTATAATCTTGACACGTCATACTGCCATTATTAGAGTATAGACAAATCATATCTTAGCATATCTATTCCCAATAGACCTTGTCTAACACTTTTCCTAAATTTCCTCCGTAAATTACAAAAATCTTTCTGCTATATATACGTATTCAAGGAGATGAATATATCATTCAATATTCAACACCCATTTCATATCAAACCCTATTCCAAACACATAATATGGATTTCTCACCTAATTCCTCAAGTTCTTCTAGCTCCAAAGATAGCGTGACAGGAGCACACCCACCGATCAATTACCGTGATTTCTTTAGAAAATGGGGATGGGTTCGCGAAATACTCACCCTATGGAGAAATGAAGAAGGTACTCCTTATCACGAGCCTAACTTACCACCAAACGTCGGAGTACTCGATCCTCTTACTGGCGAACCTGTTCGCAATACCGTTTTCACTCTTTTCGCAAGGATTTTCCGCCTCGAAGGTCGACTCGATGTAACCAACGACAATATTCGTCCTCTACTCTCGAATTCTAACCAGAAAGGGTTATTAGAAGAAGTTAGAAGACTTCGAACTAAATATCAAGAATTGACAAACCTTACAGAAGAATGGGTAGAACAAATCCATAGACTCGAGCGTAAAGTAGAAACCCTGGAGGAAATAGTGCGCAATTTGGTAGCTAGGCTCACACTTACTAACCAAGTACCACAAGCAGCACCAACAGCAGCACCAGCACCAGCACCATCACCACCAGTACTATCAGCATCACCACCAACAGCATCAGCTTCACCAACAACAACATCAGCATCCCACGTCTCAACATCATAATCGGTACCTCAAACATCGACATCATACGCCCATAGATACTAAGGAATATTAGTAATAATGAGTTAAGATGTATTGACTCATTCTTCCTGAAGAATTATATATGTATACTTTATATATATATGGTTTGGAACAATAATAAATCTTTTCGTACTAAACTATTACGTGTGAATCTTAACTAGTATGTACTACTTGGTTAATTCATATCACTAATACGCTATGATGTACATCCTTCGTTAATGACTTAACAATCATTAATCACTGCTTCAGTACAATAAACTCCATTTCATAATAAACTAAGTGTATTATTCAAATGCATGTGTGATTTTACACTCCTATTTTTCGATGTACTCGAAAATTTCTCGAAAACATCATTTGTGCCTTATGAATTTCACAAGAAATCCACGAGCATCAACATCATTTACTGAGGTATATTAATCACAATGAACGATGAAGTATTGATTCATAACTTCATTAAAGAAATATTCTGCGACGATTATGTAATCTCTAAAGTTTTGGAGATTATTTATTCTCGTTTCAACCGTAAATCAAATGAGTTTAATATTATATTAACTTATTAAATCCATAATTACATCTGAAGAAAATATATATGTATGTATATTTTCATAAAGATTGTATTTAAAAATTCTTTTGTACAAACTGTTAATTGTGAAAATATTTTAACGGGTAGGTAATACCCAAGAAATATCTAACATTCACATTAATATATTACATTGTACATTCTTCAAAATCCTTGAAAACATATCAGATTGATAATCAATGATTCAGATCAGTTAACCTTGAGAATGCTGATGAAGCAGCAAAAGCTGTAGATGGCCTTAATGACCAGAAGCTTGATAATAAAGAATTGTGTGTTGGAAAAGCTCAAAAGAATATCTGGTATTGAAAGACGGATTGAGCAAAACATGAAGGAGACCAAGGACAAATCCCAAGGACTAAACCTATAACCAAAGAATCTAGATGATTCGGTTTCTGAAGGAAATCACAGAAGATCTTTTTACGCATTCTAAATCCTTACAGAAGAATTTCTTCATTATCCATCGATTTTAGAAATTCTAAAATATCATCATATCTTTCGTTATAAATATCCTCGATATTTCTAAAGATATCTTCATAACGATTCTTGTCCGCAATTAATTATCTCTTTGCAATATCTTTATTACATCATAAAGGAAAACTGTTTAAGTTTCTATATTCCGTAAAATTTAAATTCAAATTTTGAATGATTTGAAGTAGTGTTGAGAATTGAAGCATGAGTTAGTATAATATAATGACGTCAGGCCAACATGATTATATTACAGTAAGTCATGCTAAATTTTTAATGGAAGATGATGATTCATAGACTTTATAATCATCATTTGCCATGTTACACGACTCTTACATTCTACTTAATCTCTGAACATATCAAGCAAATATATTCTTGATAGTTCTATCCTCAGTAATTCTGGTAATTTACCAAATCAAATCGTGATATTACGCTTAGAACAGTAGGTCCATTCGAAACTTCATACCTACAAATTCTAGACCATTACTCGTTTTACTTAGAGTCGAGAGGAGAATAAAAAGGCAAAGAGCTCCGACATATAAGGGAAAATATGTAGCCCGATAACGATACCGAAATTACAAACCGTGTATATCAATACGTATTGCAACGTAAAGACATGGGAGAATTAAAAACACTATAAACCCAAGGTAATAGTAGAAGAAAACAAATTCCTCTAGTGGTAAATGAAAAAGAAGAATGACTGAAATGATAGTCAGAAAAATATCCAAGATAAGAACTGGATGGAGCATTCTCACAATCTTTGGAAGTATGAATTGAGGAAGAAAGTATAGAAGTGGTGAAGATAATGAAACGGAAGAAGCTAATTTATAGCAAAATTCCAAACACAGCAATTGAAGCAATTCACCTCATTTAATCAAAGAAAATTTCAAATTCCTTAATTACCGGAGAATCAAATCTTATGGATTACGAAGATTTCCTTTAATCCCTTGAATTCCAAAAATCAATCGTGACTACGTCAAAAGTTAAGGCGAACATTTAATTTCTCATTCACTCTTTTACAATAGCTTCGTTTATACGCTTCCTATAATCAAATCGTTTTATCCATATTATTCAGTAGTGATAAAACTTTATTTTTTCAACTTATATTCATCATTACAATATTCTTGATGTAAACAATGATGATCTCTATCAAACTTCATGACTATAATTTTCATGAACTACTCTCTGTTTTGTCTACCCTAATATTGTGACATAAACACTCAAAGTTTTAAATAAGCTCAATACTATTCATAACACATTTCATGTGTTCAGTTTACTAAAATGCTCGTATAACACCATCATCCCTTTTGAGGATAACCTAGTCAAATGACACTCTTATTAATCCTTTAGATAACCTCCGCATTAATGATAAAATGCACTTTATAGAAGAACCTGTAAGAAATTAGGGTTCGTATTATTTAAATGCATGAAACAGAACAATATTCTATCCGTTGGAATTCATGAAAGGCCCCGAACCTACCTGGGAATGTGAAGACCAGATAAAACGTAAATATCCTCGTTTAGGTACGAACAACGCTGATTGATGGAAAAAAACTAAATTTCGGGACGAAATTTCTTTTAACGGGTAGGTACTATAACAACCCTCACTTTTCGACTTCCGATTTTACTAAAATACCTAGAGTTGTTATATACGAATAAATTTAATGTTGACCGAATAAACGTACGCTTAAAATAAATAATATAATTATAAATATTATAAATAAGATTATGATATATAATATAACATAATTACATCAATGAATATATATATAATATTTATATTACTTTTGTTATTTAGTTAATAGAATATATAATTAACTAAATAATACATAATATTATAACATTTATAAAACTAATAAAAACTATAAATTAATAATCATAAATTTTAATTTTTATAAAAACTAAATATAATAATAATTTTTATATAAAATTCGTATTTAATAATTAAACAAATATAGAAATAAAATGTTAAATGTTCTTAGAAAAATATTAAACAAATTTTTTTTTAGAATTTTATACAAAAAAAAATCAAAACTATATCTACTTTTAATAAATAAATACAAAAATAAAAACTACTTTTTCTTTTAAGATTTACTTTTAATAAAAATACAAACTACTTTTATTTTAAGATTTACTTTTAATAAAAATACAAACTACTTTTTCTTATTTTAACTTTTAAGATTTACTTTTAATAAAAATACAAACTACTTTTTATTATTTTAACTTTTAAGATTTTACTTTTAATAAAAATACAAACTACTTTTTTTTATTTTAACTTTTAAAATTTACTTTTAATAAAAATACAAAATACTTTTTCTTATTTTAAATTTTAAGATTTTACTTTTAATAAAAATACAAACTACTTTTTCTTATTTTAACTTTTAAGGATTTACTTTTAATAAAAATACAAACTACTTTTTTTTATTTTAACTTTTAAGATTTACTTTTAATAAAAATACAAAATACTTTTTCTTATTTTAACTTTTAAGATTTTACTTTTAATAAAAATACAAACTACATTTTCTTATTTTAACTTTTATGATTTTACTTTTAATAAAAATACAAACTACTTTTTCTTATTTTAACTTTTAAGATTTACTTTTAATAAAAATACAAAATACATTTTCTTATTTTAACTTTTAAGATTTTACTTTTAATAAAAATACAAACTACTTTTTCTTATTTTAACTTTTAAGATTTTACTTTTAATAAAAATACAAACTACTTTTTCTTATTTTAACTTTTAAAATTTACTTTTAATAAAAATACAAACTACTTTTTCTTATTTTAACTTTTAAGATTTTACTTTTAATAAAAATACAAACTACTTTTTCTTATTTTAACTTTTAAGATTTACTTTTAATAAAAATACAAAATAATTTTTCTTATTTTAACTTTTAAGATTTACATATTTTATTTTAATTTTTTTTTACCTAACATTTTCAACTATAAATACCACATACATTTTTCATTTCAAACTTACACCTTAATCTCTCATTTCTCTCTTAAAGAACTACTTCTAGTTGATATCTCGGTCGCTTACTTGCTTTACTTTCGTTTCTTGCGTGGAATACTTCAACTGCTATTTAAGGTGAGTTTCATTTGCTCCCTTTTTATATATATTTTTGGGCTGAGAATACATGCGCTGATTTATAAATGTTTTACGAAATAGGCACAAGTACTAAAACTAATTCTATGTGGGTTTAAACCAGAAATATACCCTTAGCTTGGTAACATTAAACTACTTGTCTATGTACGGTAGGCGCGAATCCTAAAGATAGATCTATTGGGTCTGACAAACCCCATCCTGACTATGGGATGCTTTAGTACTTCGAGGTTATTTTAAACAGACCTGATCTGGTGTACTTCAGAGGGTAAAATATGAACGTTAAGGCTTGTTACCGGGTGCCTACAACTTA